>NC_069500.1:21287263-21344763 GCF_027579735.1 Bombina bombina
GCCAGTGCTTCTGTCATGCTGCTGGTGTGTACGTGAGTCTCTCTCTGTCAGTGCTTCTGTCATGCTGCTGGTGTGTATGTGAGTCTCTCTCTGTCAGTGGTTCTGTCATTCTTCTGGTGTGTATGTGATTCTCTCTGTCAGTGCTTCTGTCATGCTGCTGGTGTGTATGTGAGTCTCTCTGTCAGTGCTTCTGTCATGCTGCTAGTGTGTGTGTGAGTTTCTCTGCCAGTGCTTCTGTCATGCTGCTAGTGTGTATGTGTGTGAGTCTCTCTCTGTCAGTGCTTCTGTCATGCTGCTAGTGTGTGTGAGTTTCTCTGCCAGTGCTTCTGTCATGCTGCTAGTATGTGAGTCTCTCTCTGTCAGTGCTTCTGTCATGCTGCTAGTGTGTGAGTCTCTCTCTGTCAGTGCTTCTGTCATGCTGCTAGTGTGTGTGTGTGAGTGTCTCTGCCAGTGCTTCTGTCATGCTGCTGCTGTGTACTGTATGTGAGTCTGTCAGTGCTTCTGTCATGCTGCTGGTGTGTATGTGTGTGTGTGTCTCTGCCAGTGCTTCTGTCATGCTGCTGGTGTGTACGTGAGTCTCTCTCTGTCAGTGCTTCTGTCATGCTGCTGGTGTGTATGTGAGTCTCTCTCTGTCAGTGGTTCTGTCATTCTTCTGGTGTGTATGTGATTCTCTCTGTCAGTGCTTCTGTCATGCTGCTGGTGTGTATGTGAGTCTCTCTGTCAGTGCTTCTGTCATGCTGCTAGTGTGTGTGTGAGTTTCTCTGCCAGTGCTTCTGTCATGCTGCTAGTGTGTATGTGTGTGAGTCTCTCTCTGTCAGTGCTTCTGTCATGCTGCTAGTGTGTGTGTGAGTTTCTCTGCCAGTGCTTCTGTCATGCTGCTAGTATGTGAGTCTCTCTCTGTCAGTGCTTCTGTCATGCTGCTAGTGTGTGAGTCTCTCTCTGTCAGTGCTTCTGTCATGCTGCTAGTGTGTGAGTGTCTCTGCCAGTGCTTCTGTCATGCTGCTGGTGTGTACTGTATGTGAGTCTGTCAGTGCTTCTGCCATGCTGCTAGTGGGTATGTGAGTCTGTCAGTGCTTCTGTCATGCTGCTAGTGAGTATGTGTGTCTGTCAGTGCTTCTGTCATGCTGCTGGTGTGTATGTGAGTCTGTCAGTGCTTCTGTCATGCTGCTGGTGTGTGTGTGTGAGTGTTTCTGCCAGTGCTTCTGTCATGCTGCTGGTGTGTATGTGAGTCTGCCAGTGCTTCTGTCATGCTGCTGGTGTGTATGTGTGTGTGTCTCTGCCAGTGCTTCTGTCATGCTGCTGGTGTGTATGTGTGTGAGTCTCTCTCTGTCAGTGCTTCTGTCATGCTGCTAGTGTGTGTGTGAGTTTTTCTGCCAGTGCTTCTGTCATGCTGCTAGTGTGTATGTGAGTCTCTCTCTGTCAGTGCTTCTGTCATTCTTCTGGTGTGTATGTGAGTCTCTCTGTCAGTGCTTCTGTCATGCTGCTGGTGTGTATGTGAGTCTCTCTGTCAGTGCTTCTGCCATGCTGCTAGTGTGTGTGTGAGTTTCTCTGCCAGTGCTTCTGTCATGCTGCTAGTGTGTATGTGTGTGAGTCTCTCTCTGTCAGTGCTTCTGTCATGCTGCTAGTGTGTGTGTGAGTTTCTCTGCCAGTGCTTCTGTCATGCTGCTAGTGTGTATGTGAGTCTCTCTCTGTCAGTGCTTCTGTGATGCTGCTAGTGTGTATGTGAGTCTCTCTCTGACAGTGCTTCTGTGATGCTGCTGGTGTGTATGTGAGTCTCTCTCTGCCAGTGCTTCTGTCATGCTGCTAGTGTGTATGTGAGTCTCTCTCTGTCAGTGCTTCTGTGATGCTGCTAGTGTGTATGTGAGTCTCTCTCTGTCAGTGCTTCTGTCATGCTGCTAGTATGTGAGTCTCTCTCTGTCAGTGCTTCTGTCATGCTGCTAGTGTGTGAGTCTCTCTCTGTCAGTGCTTCTGTCATGCTGCTAGTGTGTATGTGAGTGTCTCTGCCAGTGCTTCTGTCATGCTGCTGGTGTGTACTGTATGTGAGTCTGTCAGTGCTTCTGTCATGCTGCTAGTGGGTATGTGAGTCTGTCAGTGCTTCTGTCATGCTGCTAGTGAGTATGTGTGTCTGTCAGTGCTTCTGTCATGCTGCTGGTGTGTATGTGAGTCTGTCAGTGCTTCTGTCATGCTGCTGGTGTGTGTGTGAGTGTCTCTGCCAGTGCTTCTGTCATGCTGCTGGTGTGTATGTGAGTCTGCCAGTGCTTCTGTCATGCTGCTGGTGTGTATGTGAGTCTGTCAGTGCTTCTGTCATGCTGCTGGTGTGTATGTGTGTGTGTCTCTGCCAGTGCTTCTGTCATGCTGCTAGTGTGTATGTGAGTCTCCCTCTGTCAGTGCTTCTGTGATGCTGCTGGTGTGTATGTGAGTCTCTCTCTGTCAGTGCTTCTGTCATGCTGCTAGTGTGTGTGTGTGAGTGTCTCTGCCAGTGCTTCTGTCATGCTGCTGCTGTGTACTGTATGTGAGTCTGTCAGTGCTTCTGTCATGCTGCTGGTGTGTATGTGTGTGTGTCTCTGCCAGTGCTTCTGTCATGCTGCTGATGTGTACGTGAGTCTCTCTCTGTCAGTGCTTCTGTCATGCTGCTGGTGTGTATGTGAGTCTCTCTCTGTCAGTGGTTCTGTCATTCTTCTGGTGTGTATGTGATTCTCTCTGTCAGTGCTTCTGTCATGCTGCTGGTGTGTATGTGAGTCTCTCTGTCAGTGCTTCTGTCATGCTGCTAGTGTGTGTGTGAGTTTCTCTGCCAGTGCTTCTGTCATGCTGCTAGTGTGTATGTGTGTGAGTCTCTCTCTGTCAGTGCTTCTGTCATGCTGCTAGTGTGTGTGTGAGTTTCTCTGCCAGTGCTTCTGTCATGCTGCTAGTATGTGAGTCTCTCTCTGTCAGTGCTTCTGTCATGCTGCTAGTGTGTGAGTCTCTCTCTGTCAGTGCTTCTGTCATGCTGCTAGTGTGTGTGTGAGTGTCTCTGCCAGTGCTTCTGTCATGCTGCTGGTGTGTACTGTATGTGAGTCTGTCAGTGCTTCTGCCATGCTGCTAGTGGGTATGTGAGTCTGTCAGTGCTTCTGTCATGCTGCTAGTGAGTATGTGTGTCTGTCAGTGCTTCTGTCATGCTGCTGGTGTGTATGTGAGTCTGTCAGTGCTTCTGTCATGCTGCTGGTGTGTGTGTGTGAGTGTTTCTGCCAGTGCTTCTGTCATGCTGCTGGTGTGTATGTGAGTCTGCCAGTGCTTCTGTCATGCTGCTGGTGTGTATGTGTGTGTGTCTCTGCCAGTGCTTCTGTCATGCTGCTGGTGTGTATGTGAGTCTCTCTCTGTCAGTGGTTCTGTCATTCTTCTGGTGTGTATGTGAGTCTCTCTGTCAGTGCTTCTGTCATGCTGCTGGTGTGTATGTGAGTCTCTCTGTCAGTGCTTCTGTCATGCTGCTAGTGTGTGTGTGAGTTTCTCTGCTAGTGCTTCTGTCATGCTGCTAGTGTGCATGTGTGTGAGTCTCTCTCTGTCAGTGCTTCTGTCATGCTGCTAGTGTGTGTGTGAGTTTTTCTGCCAGTGCTTCTGTCATGCTGCTAATGTGTATGTGAGTCTCTCTCTGTCAGTGCTTCTGTCATTCTTCTGGTGTGTATGTGAGTCTCTCTGTCAGTGCTTCTGTCATGCTGCTGGTGTGTATGTGAGTCTCTCTGTCAGTGCTTCTGTCATGCTGCTAGTGTGTGTGTGAGTTTTTCTGCCAGTGCTTCTGTCATGCTGCTAGTGTGTATGTGAGTCTCTCTCTTTCAGTGCTTCTGTCATTCTTCTGGTGTGTATGTGAGTCTCTCTGTCAGTGCTTCTGTCATGCTGCTGGTGTGTATGTGAGTCTCTCTGTCAGTGCTTCTGTCATGCTGCTAGTGTGTGTGTGAGTTTCTCTGCCAGTGCTTCTGTCATGCTGCTAGTGTGTATGTGTGTGAGTCTCTCTCTGTCAGTGCTTCTGTCATGCTGCTAGTGTGTGTGTGAGTTTCTCTGCCAGTGCTTCTGTCATGCTGCTAGTGTGTATGTGAGTCTCTCTCTGTCAGTGCTTCTGTGATGCTGCTAGTGTGTATGTGAGTCTCTCTCTGACAGTGCTTCTGTGATGCTGCTGGTGTGTATGTGAGTCTCTCTCTGCCAGTGCTTCTGTCATGCTGCTAGTGTGTATGTGAGTCTCTCTCTGTCAGTGCTTCTGTGATGCTGCTAGTGTGTATGTGAGTCTCTCTCTGTCAGTGCTTCTGTCATGCTGCTAATATGTGAGTCTCTCTCTGTCAGTGCTTCTGTCATGCTGCTAGTGTGTGAGTCTCTCTCTGTCAGTGCTTCTTTCATGCTGCTAGTGTGTGTGTGTGAGTGTCTCTGCCAGTGCTTCTGTCATGCTGCTGGTGTGTACTGTATGTGTGTCTGTCAGTGCTTCTGTCATGCTGCTGGTGTGTATGTGAGTCTGTCAGTGCTTCTGTCATGCTGCTGGTGTCTCTGCCAGTGCTTCTGTCATGCTGCTGGTGTGTATGTGAGTCTGCCAGTGCTTCTGTCATGCTGCTGGTGTGTATGTGAGTCTGTCAGTGCTTCTGTCATGCTGCTGGTGTGTATGTGTGTGTGTCTCTGCCAGTGCTTCTGTCATGCTGCTAGTGTGTATGTGAGTCTCCCTCTGTCAGTGCTTCTGTGATGCTGCTAGTGTGTATGTGAGTCTCTCTCTGTCAGTGCTTCTGTCATGCTGCTAGTGGGTATGTGAGTCTCTCTCTGTCAGTGCTTCTGTGATGCTGCTGGTGTGTATGTGAGTCTCTCTCTGCCAGTGCTTCTGTCATGCTGCTAGTGGGTATGTGAGTCTCTCTCTGTCAGTGCTTCTGTCATGCTGCTAGTGGGTATGTGAGTCTGTCAGTGCTTCTGTCATGCTGCTAGTGGGTATGTGTGTGTGTCTCTGCCAGTGCTTCTGTCATGCTGCTGGTGTGTATGTGAGTCTGTCAGTGCTTCTGTCATGCTGCTAGTGGGTATGTGTGTGTGTCTCTGCCAGTGCTTCTGTCATGCTGCTAGTGGGTATGTGTGTGTGTCTCTGCCAGTGCTTCTGTCATGCTGCTGGTGTGTATGTGAGTCTGTCAGTGCTTCTGTCATGCTGCTAGTGTGTATGTGAGTCTGTCAGTGCTTCTGTCATGCTGCTGGTGTGTATGTGAGTCTCTCAGTGCTTCTGTCATGCTGCTGGTGTGTATGTGAGTCTGTCAGTGCTTCTGTCATGCTGCTGGTGTGTATGTGAGTCTCTGTCAGTGCTTCTGTCATGCTGCTAGTGTGTATGTGAGTCTGTCAGTGCTTCAGTCATGCTGCTAGTGTGTATGTGAGACTGTCAGTGCTTCTGTCATGCTGCTAGTGTGTATGTGAGTCTGTTAGTGCTTCTGTCATGCTGCTGGTGTGTATGTGAGTCTCTGTCAGTGCTTCTGTCATGCTGCTAGTGTGTATGTGAGTCTGTCAGTGCTTCTGTCATGCTGCTGGTGTGTATGTGAGTCTGTCAGTGCTTCTGCCTTGCTGCTGGTGTGTATGTGAGTCTGTCAGTGCTTCTGTCATGCTGCTAGTGTGTATGTGAGTCTGTCAGTGCTTCTGTCATGCTGCTAGTGTGTATGTGAGTCTCTCAGTGCTTCTGTCATGCTGCTAGTGTGTGAGTCTGTCAGTGCTTCTGTCATGCTGCTGGTGTGTATGTGAGTCTGTCAGTGCTTCTGTCCTGCTGCTGGTGTGTATGTGAGTCTGTCAGTGCTTCTGTCATGCTGCTAGTGTGTATGTGAGTCTGTCAGTGCTTCTGTCATGCTGCTAGTATGTATGTGAGTCTGTCAGTGCTTCTGTCATGCTGCTAGTATGTATGTGAGTCTGTCAGTGCTTCTGTCATGCTGCTAGTATGTATGTGAGTCTGTCAGTGCTTCTGTCATGCTGCTAGTGTGTATCTATGGACTTCCCTCTCTGTCAGACATTAAGAGTGTTTCTCTTCCTGTCAGGCCCTGTGTGAGGGTATCCAAGCATTTCCCAGCCTGTCAGGATGGCTACGTAATCTCACTGGCTGCCTGCCCGACACAGAGGCCATGACTAATGAAGGGATATCCCCAGACACTTCCTATTTTTTTTTGCCTGCGCTGGTTGTGAGCCAGAATAGCATGTGGGAAACTACAAACACAACCCCAGCAGGAGATTAGCACCCGCACACAACCAGTCAGACATAAGCAAGTGTAAGGCTGTGTGTAACATGAGTGCAGCTTTACATTCACTAAACAGACGTCCAGTGACATCAGAGCACTCCTCACATATCTCACTGTAATCTCTCCCAGCTTTAATCCCCACTCTCTTTCCTCACTGCCTCACCAACTCCAGCCATCACTTACCCCCAATCTGCCATCTCTTCCTCTGATCTCTGCCCCCCAATCTGCCATCTCTTCCTCTGATCTCTGCCCCCCAATCTGCCATCTCTTCCTCTGATCTCTGCCCCCCAATCTGCCATCTCTTCCTCTGATCTCTGCCCCCCAATCTGCCATCTATTCCTACTCCATCTCTTCCTTCTGATCTCTGCCCCTCAGTCTGCCATCTCTTCCTTCTGATCTCTGCCCTCAGTCTGCCATCTCTTCCTCTGATCTCTGCCCCTCAGTCTGCCATCTCTTCCTTCTAATCTCCGCCCCTCAGTCTGCCATCTCTTCCTCTGATCTCTGCCCCTCAGTCTGCCATCTCTTCCTTCTGATCTCTGCCCCTCAGTCTGCCATCTCTTCCTTCTGATCTCTGCCCCTCAGTCTGCCATCTCTTCCTCTGATCTCTGCCCCTCAGTCTGCCATCTCTCCCTCTGATCTCTGCCCCTCAGTCTGCCATCTCTCCCTCTGATCTCTGCCCCTCAGTCTGCCATCTCTTAATCTGATCTCTGCCCCTCAGTCTGCCATCTCTCCCTCTGATCTCTGCCCCTCAGTCTGCCATCTCTTCCTCTGATCTCTGCCCCTCAGTCTGCCATCTCTCCCTCTGATCTCTGCCCCTCAGTCTGCCATCTCTTAATCTGATCTCTTCCTTCTGATCTCTGTCTTCTGATCTCTGCCCCTCAGTCTGCCATCTCTTCCTCTGATCTCTGCCCCTCAGTCTGCCATCTCTCCCTCTGACCTCTGCCCCTCAGTCTGCCATCTCTTCCTCTGATCTCTGCCCCTCAGTCTGCCATCCGTCCCTCTGATCTCTGCCCCTCAGTCTGCCATCTCTTCCTCTGATCTCTGCCCCTCAGTCTGACAGCTCTTCCTCTGATCTCTGCCCCTCAGTCTGCCATCTCTTCCTCTGATCTCTGCCCCTCAGTCTGCCATCTCTTCCTCTGATCTCTGCCCCTCAGTCTGCCATCTCTTCCTCTGATCTCTGCCCCTCAGTCTGCAATCTCTCCCTCTGATCTCTGCCCCTCAGTCTGCCATCTCTTAATCTGATCTCTTCCTTCTGATCTCTGTCTTCTGATCTCTGCCCCTCAGTCTGCCATCTCTTCCTTCTGATCTCTGCCCCTCAGTCTGCCATCTCTTCCTCTGATCTCTGCCCCTCAGTCTGCCATCTCTTCCTCTGATCTCTGCCCCTCAGTCTGCCATCTCTTCCTCTGATCTCTGCCCCTCAGTCTGCCATCTCTTCCTCTGATCTCTGCCCCTCAGTCTGCCATCTCTTCCTCTGATCTCTGCCCCTCAGTCTGCCATCTCTTCCTCTGATCTCTGCCCCTCATTCTGCCATCTCTTAATCTGATCTCTGCCCCTCAGTCTGCCATCTCTTCCTTCTGATCTCTGCCCCTCAGTCTGCCATCTCTTCCTTCTCTTTTCTGCCTCCCACATCCTGTCTCTTCCTTCTCTCTGCCCAAACCTTGTAGCTTCTTCCTTCTTTTTAACCCCAGACAAATCCCCATTTCCTTTGCCCATCTCCACCTTTCTCCTGCCAGACCCCAAGCAACCTATTTCCTTGTTTTTCACTTTCTCACCTTCATCCTATTTCACTCTCCAAACCTTCCTGTGCCCCCTCTGCACCACATTGTCCCCAGCACTATGCATCATCCACCACTTACAGTCAGCTACCCTCCCTTCACTTTTCCCCTTCCTTCCCCTCTCCTCCCCCATCTTATTCTCTGTTGCCACCAACAATTCTCACTTTTCAAACACTAGGACATATTTGCATGTATGTTTTCCCCAATACAAATATGTACTTAAAGGGACAGTCAAGTCCAAAAAAACTTTCTAGTTTCAAATAGGGAATGTAATTTTAAACAACTTTCCAATGTACTTTTAGCACCAATTTTGCTTTGTACTCTTGGTATTCTTAGTTAAAAGATAAACCTAGGAAGGCTCAAATGATAATTTCTAAGCCCTTGAAGGCCGCCTCTTATCCCATGTTTTTTATTTGCTTTTCACAACAAGGGAGAGCTAGTTCATGTGAGCCACATAGATAACATTGTGATCACATCCGTGGATTGTGGCAGACACTGCACTAATTGGCTAAAATGAAAGTCAATAAATAATAAATAAAATGTCATGTGATCAGGGAGCTGTCAGAAGAGGCTTAGATACAAGTTAATAAAGGGATAATCTATCTTTTAAAACAACAAAAATTCTGGTGTTGACTGTCCCTTTAAATATATAAATAATCACAAATAATTAGGCTAAAATGTGAAAAAGAAAAGTCAGAATAATGTAGCAGAATTAAGCACATTAGTGTTATGTTTATTGCTGTTTGTCTGCACACACCCATGTTACCCAATGGGATCAGGGCAGTATTTCATCCATTATCTTTTGTACTCCAGGCATCCTCTACATCAGTGCCCAGAGGCAGAATTTTATTTCACTTTCTGCAATGAGATTTAGTGAACATTTTCCTGCAGGTCATTTTAAAAAAAAAATGATTTTTTATCGGGCAGTTACACTAAAGAACCAGTTAAAGCGCCACTAAACCCAAAATCTTTCTTTCATGATTCAGATAGAGAATACAAATTTAAACAACATTACAATTTACTTCTATTATTTATTTTGCTTCATTTTTTATATATCCTTAGTTGAAGAAAAAGCAATGCACCTGGTGAGCCAATCACATGAGGCTTCTATGTGCAGCAACCAATCAGCAGCTACTGAGCATATCTAGATATGCATTTCAGCAAAGAATATCAAGAGAATAAAACAAATTAGATAATAGAAGTAAATTAGAAAGATGTTTAAAATTGCATTCTCTTTCTAAATCATGAAAGAAAAAATGTGGGTTTCATGGCCCTTTAAATTGCAATGTGTTGGATAACTGGAGAATACAACAATTTTGTAAGTTTTATAAAAATGCAGTAGTTAAAAATTGCATTGCAAATTAGCTGAAGACAAAAAAATAAAAAACTGTAAAAAGCCTCTTGAATAAATGTGTTTCCTTTTTTCTTGGTCTAACATAGAAATGTAGTAATAAAAAAGGTGCATTGCTCATAAGAACGTCTTACATTCAGATAAAACAGCTTTGCAGACTGGGAAAGGCTGGGGGCAAATTTGAAAAAAATCTGAGAGCCAGTCAACAACTTTGTAGCGCTACAGCATATTTAACTGTACTTTTTAAACAACACTTTGCTCTGGATGCACTGTGTTAAAGAAAACTTACACAGTGCAGCCATAGCAATGCTCTGTTTAGAGATAACTGTCTAATGTGAAGCAGCGCTGCAAAGTTAAAGAGCTAACAGTTCCTGCATGTGTCCCATCCTTTCTGCAAACATGATGCATTTTCTGAGATGAAATCTCAGATCACAGTATGTTCTGCCTTGGGGGATCAGCGATAGACAACTTCCTAACACATGGGTGCTGCAGATCAATATGTTTTACAATCCTTAAAGTGAAGGAAAACTTCATTGTTTATAGTAACAATATTTGTAATCATAAAGAAAATGATGATGACTTTCATTCATGATTGGCTTTGTAAACTCTTATTATTTTTTTAATAATTACACTTTCATGTTTTCATATATTCTGCCATTCCACCGCCCATAATGGATACTCTATTTCTTACTTCAGTAACTATTCAGGATGTAGCCAATCGTATTGCACCCCCGTTGGCGCCCAGCAAGTAAATAATAATGCCTCTGGTTTTGGACGTCAAAGGGGGAGCGATAGGATTGGCTATATAGCCTGAATCGTCACTGATAACAAATAGAGTATCCTTTACGGACGGAGGAGCGGTGGAGTATATAAAAACATGAAATTTTAATTGTTTAAAAAAATAAGTGTTTACAAAGCCTTTCATGAATTAAAGTCCCCATCCTTTACTTTATGATTACAAATATTGTATGTACAAACAATGAAGTTTATTATCACTTTAAGGGCAATTTATAAATTTAAAGATTTAAAAAAATATGTTCTAATATAATTTATAAAAATGTTCAGTAGCACAGGACAAGATTACAATGTACCCTTCATCAGTGGGTCTGCCCTCCTGAGGGGTTTTTTTGAGTTGTGGCCGTCTTGTTTGCCCACCTACCCGAAGTCCTCAAAACCCACATTTTTACTTCTGCATTTTCCTGGGGCCACAAAAACTAAGACATACATGTGACTCAGGGTATGCCAGTTGGCTATCCATGCTCTAGATTGTAAGCTCTTCATTAACGGGCCCTCTTTCAATGTTGCGCTGTCAAGTCTAAGTGCCATGTACTGTATACTCTCACAGAATCCAGTGCCACAAATAAAGATAATGATATTAATAATATCTGTTCTGTAAATTTCCCCCAGACTTAAATATATTATTTCACTAATTATTATTAATAAAAACAATGTATACTTCAATATATACATGAACACTGTGACAGACCCTTCTGTCAGGACTGAAAGAGTTAACTGTGTTTAGCTTTAAGAATCTAATTTCTAAAGACAGGTTTTCTGGCCTCAGCTATTGTGTGCTATAATTACATTTAAGTAATAAACAGGCCATTGTTTAATCACCCTCAGAGAACAGACGCTAGGTGATAAGACAAGCCAAATGTGTTTAAGTTGTTATCTGCCTAAGTAAAGTATTTAAGTAATATAATTCTATTGTATCATGTCAAGGGCGCTTCTCCCTTTTATCTAATGTACAACATTCTTTCAACCCCCATCTGAGGGGGGGGGTCAAAAACCTGTATAAATCTGTGTGCTGCCTTCAAATAAAGTTGTCATTCTGTTTTAAACCTGAAACTGGCTGGGTTGTGAATTGCTGATTGTCTATGCAGGACATTGTTCATCTGGGGTTAACCCTTGGTACACAGTTGGTACCGTAACATTGGTGGCAGCGGTGGGATAATCCTTATCGCCCAGAAGAGCAACTACACAAGCCAGTAACCTCAGGAAGAGGGGGATTATTACAATACTGACTAAGATGGAAAGAGTACCAGGGACAGAAGGAACCAATGGGCCCAGCATAGCAGACAGAACCCCTGAAGAAGCAAGTTTTGACCGGGCTGTCAAAATAAGACTGGCACATTATGGCCCCAACCCATCTGCGGAAATTATCGACCGGGTCATAGCAGCTGTGGAAGCCAACCTACTTCGCCAAAGCGGCGCTGCAGCAAACCCAGTGGAAAAGAGAAAAGTGAATTTTGCAGCTTTTAAAAACTTCCTGGAAACAGAAGGAGAGATTGATGGGTACCTTGCGGATTTTGAGAGGCAATGTGCACTACACAAGGTACCCGCAGAGGACTGGGTCATGATATTATCCGGAAAATTATCCGGCCGGGCCAGTGAGGCTTTTCGGGCCATTCCAGATGAGGAAGTCGGGGATTATAATACTGTAAAAGAGGCTCTGCTCTCCAGGTATGCGGTTACACCGGAGGCATACCGGAGGCGGTTCAGAGACACTGTTAAATTGGCTGGTGATTCCTACCTTGAGTGGGCATGTAAGGTGCACCGCACAGCAGCTCACTGGATAGCGGGGTGCCAAGCCGTATCTGGGGAAGAGGTGCTGCAGCTATTCCTGTTGGAACATTGCTTCGACAAGTTACCCGCAGGAGTTCGAGAGTGGGTTCGGGACCGTAAACCCTCCACCCTGCACGAAGCGGCTCGCTTGGCAGATGAGTATACGGATGCCCGCAAACTGGACACTGCTACCACTAAGCCCCCTGCCAGAGTGGAGTACAGACCCCCAGTCACCCCAGCACCTGCCAGTTACCAACCCCCGGCGCACCGCTATACCACACGGCCTCTGGCCACGAACTACCCTCAGAGAGCCCGGTTCAATTCGCGGGGCTACTCACAACCGATTCGGTGCTTTGGATGTAAGCAACTAGGGCACAAAAGACCAGAGTGTCCCCTAAATGCAGCGAACCAAGCACAGTCCTGGAGAAGACCCGCCAGCGGAATCCCACGTAATCCTCAGCCTGCGGCCCGCTACGTAGAGGCGCAAGAATGCTGGGGCATCCTACATGAGGCAGACCTTGTGCAAGCTGCCCACCGGAATAACCGGCAACTGGTTAAAGTGAATGGGAAGGAGGTCAGTGGTCTACGGGATACTGGTGCTACCATGACCTTGCTTCGAAAGAACTTGGTGTCTGAGAAACAGCACACAGGAGACACTGTGGCTGTGAGGGTAGCAGGGGGCACTGTGTTCCGCCTGCCTGTTGCCAGGGTGCATTTGGATTGGGGAGGGGGCGCTAGACCTGTGAATGTGGGGGTCATGAAGGATTTACCAGCTGATGTTCTCCTTGGAAATACCTTGGTCCCCCTTGTTTCTGCCTATGCTCCCATCAGAGACTGACCCCCCTGCTGCTAAGCCCCAGGACGCTGAGCTCAGTAAATCTCTATCCGCTATTGATATGTGGGAGTCACGTTACAATGCGCTGATGAAGGAGAAGAGTCACGTAGAGGATAAAATGGTCACGTTAAATAATCATGTAACAGTGCTAGCGGGAGAGAAGAGGAGTGCAGAGGAAAAAGCACGTTTAGAACAGGAATCTCTGCTAGACAAGCTGCACCGACAGACTGCAGAAAACACCAGCTTGAGAGTGGAACATGAAACATTAAGGACAAACTTAGTGACACTGGAGGAGAAGCTGACACTGGCTCATAGGGAGGTGCAGCAACTCAAGGGCACCCTATGTCAGTATGAAGGGATTGTGGATACCTATAAAGAGCAGGTACAAAAACCACGTAAAGAAGCCGATGATATTTTGAAGGACTGTTTAGCCCTAGTCGGGGCACTGAAGAGGTTGAACCCTTATTTATACAGACAGGGATTCTCTCTCATAACGGGAATACAGATGGATTGTCCCAGCAAACTGACATGCCTACCACCTCCTAGTCCGGTCATCCCCAGGTTGACCCGCAAAAGGGTCAAGCCGGGTCTGCCGGAGTGTTCCACAAGGGGGGAGCTATGTGACAGACCCTTCTGTCAGGACTGAAAGAGTTAACTGTGTTTAGCTTTAAGAATCTAATTTCTAAAGACAGGTTTTCTGGCCTCAGCTATTGTGTGCTATAATTACATTTAAGTAATAAACAGGCCATTGTTTAATCACCCTCAGAGAACAGACGCTAGGTGATAAGACAAGCCAAATGTGTTTAAGTTGTTATCTGCCTAAGTAAAGTATTTAAGTAATATAATTCTATTGTATCATGTCAAGGGCGCTTCTCCCTTTTATCTAATGTACAACATTCTTTCAACCCCCATCTGAGGGGGGGGTCAAAAACCTGTATAAATCTGTGTGCTGCCTTCAAATAAAGTTGTCATTCTGTTTTAAACCTGAAACTGGCTGGGTTGTGAATTGCTGATTGTCTATGCAGGACATTGTTCATCTGGGGTTAACCCTTGGTACACAGTTGGTACCGTAACAAACACATATTTTGCAATTTAATTGCACATGTACATACAGCAATAAGTACAATATATACACTAGATTAACACAGAAGGACAAACTAGCTGCTAAGATGAAGGGGGGGGTGTTGCAAATGGGGAAAGGCAGTGAGGAATAGTGACAGGTTGAGAAAAATAAAATTTAGTAGACAATCACATTGTGGCTCTTAGGTTGACAAGAAACAGGATGACACAAATACAGTGTATGTCATAGTCCACCCACTCTTGTATGTAAACAGTTATAGTCCTAAAGTGGGGGATGTGGTCTGGAAGTTCAGCAAGTCTTTCCTCAACCTAATGGGTTACCATGATCTATGGTTAAGCAAGGCTTTCCTCAACCTAATGGGTTACCATGATCTATGGTTAAGCAAGGCTTTCCTCAACCTAATGGGTTACCATGATCTATGGTTAAGCAAGGCTTTTCTCAACCTAATGGGTTACCATGATCTATGGTTAAGCAAGGCTTTCCTCAACCTAATGGGTTACCATGATCTATGGTTAAGCAAGGCTTTCCTCAACCTAATGGGTTACAAGATCTATGGTTAGGCAAGGCTTTCCTCAACCTAATGGGTTACCATGATCTATGGTTAAGCAAGGCTTTTCTCAACCTAATGGGTTACCATGATCTATGGTTAAGCAAGGCTTTCCTCAACCTAATGGGTTACCATGATCTATGGTTAGGCAAGGCTTTCCTCAACCTAATGGGTTACCATGATCTATGGTTAAGCAAGGCTTTCCTCAACCTAATGGGTTACTATGATCTATGGTTAGGCAAGGCTTTCCTCAACCTAATGGGTTACCATGATCTATGGTTAGGCAAGGCTTTCCTCAACCTAATGGGTTACCATGATCTATGGTTAGGCAAGGCTTTCCTCAACCTAATGGGTTACCATGATCTATGGTTAGGCAAGGCTTTCCTCAACCTAATGGGTTACCATGATCTATGGTTAGGCAAGGCTTTCCTCAACCTAATGGGTTACCATGATCTATGGTTAGGCAAGGCTTTCCTCAACCTAATGGGTTACCATGATCCATGGTTAAGCAAGGCTTTCCTCAACCTAATGGGTTACATGATCTATGGTTAGGCAAAGTTTTATCTGTTTTGATGTGGCAGAGACAAGAAGACTATGTGACTAACCATCATATAAAAGAACAGACAAAGAAAGAAATCTACACACTATCTGAACATTTAGTGCAAGGTGACAGCAACGCTGGGATTTAATGAATCTCTGGGTCCTCTTTAAGTTGCTTAGTTCATAATTGTTTATTTAAAATCTAGTTTGGCGTCCTCCGACAGCTGCCTTTACAGACACCTACGTAGTTTAAGACTGACACAGTTTTATATAGACCCCAGGTATCAACAGCTAATTCCTGGTTAAATAACATCTCTTTGTAATGGGGAGTTTGTTTGCTGCACACAATGTACCAGAGTTCTCAGGATAATAACTTGTCATGTCAGTTACAGAAATTCCTTAAAGCAAAAAGAATGTGACATTATTGGGGGGGTAGCAGATGATATTGCTAGTGCTGGTGTTGTGTTCCTTGTACCACTTGGGTGAAAGGGTTAAGTAGAGGAATGGCAGTGGGGAGGGGGTAGCGTGACATCTAATTTAATAGCGAGTGAGTGCAGGGGGGTGGGGAATGCAGTTCAGCTGGTTTCTCTATTTAATAGCCTTGTTCTTTATGCAAAGAGGGGAATTATTTATGGTTCAACTGATACTTGTCAGCTACCAGTTAAATTCTTTACATTACACCACAAACACCACTGTGGGAGGGTTGAGGAGGTCTTTTTTTGGGGGTGCTGTTTCAAATTCGGGGGTTTGTGGTGTGTGTAATTGAAAGATCGCTGTCAATAAGGGACAGGGTTCTAGGAAATTCCGTTCTTGCAACAGGACCACCAGTAAGATTTGGATCATCTGACAAAAGTTAAGTTGATGCACAGAAATGATCAGCTGATAGGAACGCAGGGACACAAATTTTACTAACAGCTGTGAGGCATCCGGTTCTGTTCCAGACCTTGATCCATGTTTAGCATCTCAATATGACAAATAACCCTAAATCCCATTACTGCATACTATAGGATCACAGGAGTCAGAAAAAGCTTAACATTTCAATTGTACTTCTAAACTGACCTCTGTCTGTCTGTAACTGTCTGCCTGGCTCTATCTATCTATATTCCCTATGTTTGTGTGTCTGGTGGCAATATTCCTGCCCTCTATACAATTCTTAACTTACATGTACTTGCACTGGTTTATATGGCAAGAGAACCTTTCTACCGTTGCACAACTAATTACTGATGAATGTCACTCAAGGACAGGTTCCCCCATTTCTCTGTAAAAAAAATAGTAATGATCATAGTATCATTATTATTATCATTTGTTTGGTACAGATTCAACAGCACTATAAACATAGGTATAATATATACACATCAATTTATAAGAAGCAAATGTGTATCTGGCAATGCTTACATGCTAAGGGGGTACAAGAGGATAACAAGGAGAGGAACTGAGGTTAGAAAGGGTTAGTGTATGTTGTTGGTATCCCTGAACAGTAGAGTCTTTAAGTAGTGCTTGAAACTTTGTAATACTATGGGAAACTTGTTAAACAAGGCAGAGTTCCACATGAATGGAGGTATAATCTAACAATATATATTGTATTATATCTATCTATCTATCTATCTATCTATATATATATATATAGCCTTCATCTGCTGCTGAACCTCACACATTGCAGGCGTGATGTACTGAACACGGAGGGTCACATTATCTTGGTAAGTATGACCACAGCTTGATTCTGACAGTTGAGATTATTTGGGAAGAGGTTGGATTACGAACAATTTGTACACTCATATATCCAATTTCTAGACTCGGGTTCCTATAGACACTGAATACAGTAGCATCAATCACACAGAGTCATTCACACACTGATGTTGGCACCCAGAAGTTACTGAACAACTTTCTTTTAAACTTAAAACTGTGCCCAAATTATTCTTTTAATTTTATTGAGACTTAAAGGGACAGTTTACTAAAAAAAATCTCCCCTTTAATGTGTTCCCAATGATCCACTTTACCTGCTGGAGTGTAATAACAGAATTTATGTTTACCTGATAAATTACTTTCTCCAACGGTGTGTCCGGTCCACGGCGTCATCCTTACTTGTGGGATATTCTCTTCCCCAACAGGAAATGGCAAAGAGCCCAGCAAAGCTGGTCACATGATCCCTCCTAGGCTCCGCCTTCCCCAGTCATTCGACCGACGTAAAGGAGGAATATTTGCATAGGAGAAATCATATGATACCGTGGTGACTGTAGTTAAAGAAAATAAATTATCAGACCTGATTAAAAAACCAGGGCGGGCCGTGGACCGGACACACCGTTGGAGAAAGTAATTTATCAGGTAAACATAAATTCTGTTTTCTCCAACATAGGTGTGTCCGGTCCACGGCGTCATCCTTACTTGTGGGAACCAATACCAAAGCTTTAGGACACGGATGAAGGGAGGGAGCAAATCAGGTCACCTAGATGGAAGGCACCACGGCTTGCAAAACCTTTCTCCCAAAAATAGCCTCAGAAGAAGCAAAAGTATCAAATTTGTAAAATTTAGTAAAAGTGTGCAGTGAAGACCAAGTCGCTGCCTTACATATCTGATCAACAGAAGCCTCGTTCTTGAAGGCCCATGTGGAAGCCACAGCCCTAGTGGAATGAGCTGTGATTCTTTCAGGAGGCTGCCGTCCGGCAGTCTCGTAAGCCAATCTGATGATGCTTTTAATCCAAAAAGAGAGAGAGGTAGAAGTTGCTTTTTGACCTCTCCTTTTACCAGAATAAACAACAAACAAGGAAGATGTTTGTCTAAAATCCTTTGTAGCATCTAAATAGAATTTTAGAGCACGAACTACATCCAAATTGTGCAACAAACGTTCCTTCTTTGAAACTGGATTCGGACACAAAGAAGGCACGACTATCTCCTGGTTAATGTTTTTGTTAGAAACAACTTTCGGAAGAAAACCAGGTTTAGTACGCAAAACCACCTTATCTGCATGGAACACCAGATAAGGAGGAGAACACTGCAGAGCAGATAATTCTGAAACTCTTCTAGCAGAAGAAATTGCAACCAAAAACAAAACTTTCCAAGATAATAACTTAATATCAACGGAATGTAAGGGTTCAAACGGAACCCCCTGAAGAACTGAAAGAACTAAATTGAGACTCCAAGGAGGAGTCAAAGGTTTGTAAACAGGCTTGATTCTAACCAGAGCCTGAACAAAGGCTTGAACATCTGGCACAGCTGCCAGCTTTTTGTGAAGTAACACAGACAAGGCAGAAATCTGTCCCTTCAAAGAACTTGCAGATAATCCTTTCTCCAAACCTTCTTGAAGAAAGGATAGAATCTTAGGAATTTTTACCTTGTCCCAAGGGAATCCTTTAGATTCACACCAACAGATATATTTTTTCCATATTTTGTGGTAGATTTTTCAAGTTACAGGCTTTCTGGCCTGAACAAGAGTATCAATGACAGAATCTGAGAACCCTCGCTTTGATAAGATCAAGCGTTCAATCTCCAAGCAGTCAGTTGGAGTGAGACCAGATTCGGATGTTCGAACGGACCTTGAACAAGAAGGTCTCGTCTCAAAGGTAGCTTCCATGGTGGAGCCGATGACATATTCACCAGGTCTGCATACCAAGTCCTGCGTGGCCACGCAGGAGCTATCAAGATCACCGATGCCCTCTCCTGATTGATCCTGGCTACCAGCCTGGGGATGAGAGGAAACGGCGGGAATACATAAGCTAGTTTGAAGGTCCAAGGTGCTACTAGTGCATCTACTAGAGTCGCCTTGGGATCCCTGGATCTGGACCCGTAGCAAGGAACCTTGAAGTTCTGACGAGAGGCCATCAGATCCATGTCTGGAATGCCCCACAATTGAGTAATTTGGGCAAAGATTTCCGGATGGAGTTCCCACTCCCCCGGATGAAATGTCTGACGACTCAGAAAATCCGCTTCCCAATTTTCCACTCCTGGGATGTGGATTGCAGACAAGTGGCAGGAGTGAGTCTCCGCCCATTGAATGATTTTGGTCACTTCTTCCATCGCCAGGGATCTCCTTGTTCCCCCCTGATGGTTGATGTACGCAACAGTCGTCATGTTGTCTGATTGAAACCGTATGAACTTGGCCTTTGCTAGCTGAGGCCAAGCCTTGAGAGCATTGAATATCGCTCTCAGTTCCAGAATATTTATCGGGAGAAGAGATTCTTCCCGAGACCAAAGACCCTGAGCTTTCAGGGGTCCCCAGACCGCGCCCCAGCCCACCAGACTGGCGTCGGTCGTGACAATGACCCACTCTGGTCTGCGGAAGCTCATCCCCTGTGACAGGTTGTCCAGGGACAGCCACCAACGGAGTGAATCTCTGGTCCTCTGATCTACTTGTATCGTCGGAGACAAGTCTGTATAGTCCCCATTCCACTGACTGAGCATGCACAGTTGTAATGGTCTTAGATGAATTCGCGCAAAAGGAACTATGTCCATTGCCGCTACCATCAAACCTATTACTTCCATGCACTGCGCTATGGAAGGAAGAGGAACAGAATGAAGTATTTGACAAGAGTTTAGAAGTTTTGATTTTCTGGCCTCTGTCAGAAAAATCCTCATTTCTAAGGAGTCTATTATTGTTCCCAAGAAGGGAACCCTTGTTGACGGAGATAGAGAACTTTTTTCTACGTTCACTTTCCACCCGTGAGATCTGAGAAAGGCCAGGACAATGTCCGTGTGAGCCTTTGCTTGTGGAAGGGACGACGCTTGAATCAGTATGTCGTCCAAGTAAGGTACTACTGCAATGCCCCTTGATCTTAGCACCGCTAGAAGGGACCCTAGTACCTTTGTGAAAATTCTTGGAGCAGTAGCTAATCCGAACGGGAGTGCCACAAACTGGTAATGCTTGTCCAGAAATGCGAACCTTAGGAACCGATGATGTTCCTTGTGGATAGGAATATGTAGATACGCATCCTTTAAATCCACCGTGGTCATGAATTGACCTTCCTGGATGGAAGGAAGAATTGTTCGAATGGTTTCCATTTTGAACGATGGAACCTTGAGAAACTTGTTTAGGATCTTGAGATCTAAGATAGGTCTGAATGTTCCCTCTTTTTTGGGAACTACGAACAGATTGGAGTAGAACCCCATCCCTTGTTCTCCTAATGGAACAGGATGAATCACTCCCATCTTTAACAGGTCTTCTACACAATGTAAGAATGCCTGTTTTTTTATGTGGTCTGAAGACAATTGAGACCTGTGGAACCTCCCCCTTGGGGGAAGCCCCTTGAATTCCAGAAGATAACCTTGGGAGACTATTTCTAGCGCCCAAGGATCCAGAACATCTCTTGCCCAAGCCTGAGCGAAGAGAGAGAGTCTGCCCCCCACCAGATCCGGTCCCGGATCGGGGGCCAACATCTCATGCTGTCTTGGTAGCAGTGGCAGGTTTCTTGGCCTGCTTACCTTTGTTCCAGCCTTGCATTGGCCTCCAGGCTGGCTTGGCTTGAGAATTATTACCCTCTTGCTTAGAGGACGTAGCACTTGGGGCTGGTCCGTTTCTGCGAAAGGGACGAAAATTAGGTTTATTTTTGGCCTTGAAAGACCTATCCTGAGGAAGGGCGTGGCCCTTGCCCCCAGTGATATCAGAAATAATCTCTTTCAAGTCAGGGCCAAACAGCGTTTTCCCCTTGAAAGGAATGTTAAGCAATTTGTTCTTGGAAGACGCGTCCGCTGACCAAGATTTTAGCCAAAGCGCTCTGCGCGCCACAATAGCAAACCCAGAATTGTTCGCCGCTAATCTAGCCAATTGCAAAGTGGCGTCTAGGGTGAAAGAGTTAGCCAATTTGAGAGCATGAATTCTGTCCATAATCTCCTCATAAGAAGAATCTTTATTGAGCGCCTTTTCTAGTTCATCGAACCAGAAACACGCTGCTGTAGTGACAGGAACAATGCATGAAATTGGTTGTAGAAGGTAACCTTGCTGAACAAACATCTTTTTAAGCAAACCCTCTAATTTTTTATCCATAGGATCTTTGAAAGCACAACTATCTTCTATGGGTATAGTGGTGCGTTTGTTTAGAGTAGAAACCGCCCCCCTCGACCTTGGGGACTGTCTGCCATAAGTCCTTTCTGGGGTCGACCATAGGAAACAATTTCTTAAATATAGGGGGAGGGACGAAAGGTATGCCGGGCCTTTCCCATTCTTTATTTACAATGTCCGCCACCCGCTTGGGTATAGGAAAAGCTTCGGGGGGCCCCGGGACCTCTAGGAACTTGTCCATTTTACATAATTTCTCTGGAATGACCAAATTCTCACAATCATCCAGAGTAGATAACACCTCCTTAAGCAGAGCGCGGAGATGTTCCAATTTAAATTTAAATGTAATCACATCAGGTTCAGCTTGTTGAGAAATTTTCCCTGAATCTGAAATTTCTCCCTCAGACAAAACCTCCCTGGCCCCCTCAGACTGGTGTAGGGGCACTTCAGAACCAATATCATCAGCGTCCTCATGCTCTTCAGTATTTTCTAAAACAGAGCAGTCGCGCTTTCGCTGATAAGTGGGCATTTTGGCTAAAATGTTTTTGATAGAATTATCCATTACAGCCGTTAATTGTTGCATAGTAAGGAGTATTGGCGCACTAGATGTACTAGGGGCCTCCTGTGTGGGCAAGACTGGTGTAGACGAAGGAGGGGATGATGCAGTACCATGCTTACTCCCCTCACTTGAGGAATCATCTTGGGCATCATTTTCTCTAAATTTTGTGTCACATAAATCACATCTATTTAAATGAGAAGGAACCTTGGCTTCCCCACATACAGAACACAGTCTATCTGGTAGTTCAGACATGTTAAACAGGCATAAACTTGATAACAAAGTACAAAAAACGTTTTAAAATAAAACCGTTACTGTCACTTTAAATTTTAAACTGAACACACTTTATTACTGCAAATGTGAAAAAGTATGAAAGAATTGTTCAAAATTCACCAAAATTTCACCACAGTGTCTTAAAGCCTTAAAAGTATTGCACACCAAATTTGAAAGCTTTAACCCTTAAAATAACGGAACCGGAGCCGTTTTTATATTTAACCCCTTTACAGTCCCTGGTATCTGCTTTGCTGAGACCCAACCAAGCCCAAAGGGGAATACGATACCAAATGACGCCTTCAGAAAGTCTTTTCTATGTATCAGAGCTCCTCACACATGCATCTGCATGTCATGCTTCCCAAAAACAAGTGCGCAATAGAGGCGCGAAAATGAGTCTCTGCCTATGATTAGGGAAAGCCCCTAGAGAATAAGGTGTCCAATACAGTGCCTGCCGGTTATTTTACATAATTCCCAAGAATAAAATAATTCCTCAAAGCTATGAAGTATAAAATATGCTTATATATCAATCGTTATGGCCCAGAAAATGTCTACAGTCTTAAAAGCCCTTGTGAAGCCCTTTTTTTTTTTTTTTTCTTTATGTAATAAAAATGGCTTACCGGATCCCATAGGGAAAATGACAGCTTCCAGCATTACATCGTCTTGTTAGAAATGTGTCATACCTCAAGCAGCAAAAGTCTGCTCACTGTTTCCCCCAACTGAAGTTAATTCCTCTCAACAGTCCTGTGTGGAAACAGCCATCGATTTTAGTAACGGTTGCTAAAATCATTTTCCTCTTACAAACAGAAATCTTCATCTCTTTTCTGTTTCAGAGTAAATAGTACATACCAGCACTATTTTAAAATAACAAACTCTTGATTGAATAATAAAAACTACAGTTAAACACCAAAAAACTCTAAGCCATCTCCGTGGAGATGTTGCCTGTACAACGGCAAAGAGAATGACTGGGGAAGGCGGAGCCTAGGAGGGATCATGTGACCAGCTTTGCTGGGCTCTTTGCCATTTCCTGTTGGGGAAGAGAATATCCCAAAAGTAAGGATGACGCCGTGGACCGGACACACCTATGTTGGAGAAAAATTGTTTACAAGTATTTCCATTACCCTTATATTGACATTTGAAATAGTTTATTTAGCCTGTGGGATCCCCACCTATCCTGAAAGTTTTTGGCCTCAAGGACAAGCTGTGTTAACACAGCCAGTAGAATAAATTAAACACCCAGTAGGTTATAAAAGCGATAAGGTAATAAAATGTTAATTTTCCATTGTTCTCTCCAAGTATTGGTGATTGGTTTATGGACAGATCTAATATAAAGAAGTAGGTATATGTACATAATGTGATAAAGTAATGAGATCTGATTATACCTACAGATATAAGATAAAGACACATGTATATGTACACAGTGTGATACAGTAATGAGATCTGATTATACCTACAGATATAAGATACAGACACATGTATATGTACATAATGTGATAAAGTAATGAGATCTGATTATACCTACAGATATAAGATAAAGACACGTGTATATGTACACCATGTGATACAGTAATGATATCTGATTATACCTACCGATATAAGATAAAGAAGCATGTATATGTACACAATGTGATACAGAAATGAGATCTGATTATACCTACAGATATAAGATACAGACACATGTATATGTACACAGTGTGATAAAGTAATGAGATCTGATTATACCTACAGATATAAGATAAAGACACATGTATATGTACACAATGTGATACAGTAATGAGATCTGATTATACCTACAGATATAAGATAGACACATGAATATGTACACAATGTGATACAGTAATGAGATCTGATTATACCTACAGATATAATATAAAGACACATGTATATGTACACAATGTGATAAAGTAATGAGATCTGATTATACCTACAGATATAAGATACAGACACATGTATATGTACACAGTGTGATACAGTAATGAGATCTGATTATACCTACAGATATAAGATAAAGACACATGTATATGTACACAGTGTGATACAGTAATAAGATCTGATTATACCTACAGATATAAGATAAAGACACATGTATATGTACACAATGTGATACAGTAATGAGATCTGATTATACCTACAGATATAAGATAAAGACACATGTATATGTACAGAGTGTGATAAAGTAATGAGATCTGATTATACCTACAGATATAAGATAAAGACACGTATATGTACACAATGTGATACAGTAATGAGATCTGATTATACCTACAGATATAAGATACAGACACATGTATATGTACACAGTGTGATAAAGTAATGAGATCTGATTATACCTACAGATATAAGGTAAAGACACATGTATATGTACACAGTGTGATAAAGTAATGATATCTGATTATACCTACAGATATAAGATAAAGACACATGTATATGTACACAATGTGATAAAGTAATAAGATATTATTATACCTACAGATATAAGATAAAGACACATGTATATGTACAGAGTGTGATAAAGTAATGAGATCTGATTATACCTACAGATATAAGATAAAGACACGTATATGTACACAATGTGATACAGTAATGAGATCTGATTATACCTACAGATATAAGATACAGACACATGTATATGTACACAGTGTGATAAAGTAATGAGATCTGATTATACCTACAGATATAAGGTAAAGACACATGTATATGTACACAGTGTGATAAAGTAATGAGATCTGATTATACCTACAGATATAAGATAAAGACACATGTATATGTACACAGTGTGATAAAGTAATGAGATCTGATTATACCTACAGATATAAGGTAAAGACACATGTATATGTACACAGTGTGATAAAGTAATGAGATCTGATTATACCTACAGATATAAGATAAAGACACATGTATATGTACACAATGTGATAAAGTAATGAGATCTGATTATACCTACAGATATAAGGTAAAGACACATGTATATGTACACAGTGTGATAAAGTAATGAGATCTGATTATACCTACAGATATAAGATAAAGACACATGAATATGTACACAGTGTGATAAAGTAATGAGATCTGATTATACCTACAGATATAAGATAAAGACACATGTATATGTACAGAGTGTGATACAGTAATGAGATCTGATTATACCTACAGATATAAGATAAAGACACATGTATATGTACACAATGGGATAAAGTAATGAGATCTGATTATACCTACAGATATAAGATAAAGACATGTATATGTACACAATGTGATACAGTAATGAGTTCTGATTATACCTACAGATATAAGATAAGCACACATGTATATGTACACAATGTGATAATGTAATGAGATCTGATTATACCTACAGATATAAGATAAGCACACATGTATATGTACACAATGTGATACAGTAATGAGATATGATTATACCTACATATATAAGATACAGACACATGTATATGTACACAATGTGATAGTAATGAGATCTGATTATACCTACAGATATAAGATAAAGACACATGTATATGTACACAATGTGATACAGTAATGAGATCTGATTATACCTACAGATATAAGATACAGACACATGTATATGTACACAATGTGATACAGTAATGAGATATGATTATACCTACAGATATAAGATAAAGACACATGTATATGTACACAATGTGATACAGTAATGAGATATGATTATACCTACATATATAAGATACAGACACATGTATATGTACACAATGTGATAGTAATGAGATCTGATTATACCTACAGATATAAGATAAAGACACATGTATATGTACACAATGTGATACAGTAATGAGATCTGATTATACCTACAGATATAAGATACAGACACATGTATATGTACACAATGTGATACAGTAATGAGATATGATTATACCTACATATATAAGATACAGACACATGTATATGTACACAATGTGATACAGTAATGAGATCTGATTATACCTACAGATATAAGATAAAGACACATGTATATGTACACAATGTGATACAGTAATGAGATCTGATTATACCTACAGATATAAGATACAGGCACATGTATATGTACACAGTGTGATACAGTAATGAGATCTGATTATACCTACAGATATAAGATACAGACACATGTATATGTACACAGTGTGATAAGGTAATGAGATCTGATTATATCTACAGATATACGATAGAGACACATGTATATGTACACAGTGTGATACAGTAATGAGATCTGATTATACCTACAGATATAAGATACAGACACATGTATATGTACATAATGTGATACAGTAATGAGATCTGATTATACCTACAGATATAAGATAAAGACACATGTATATGTACACAATGTAATAAAGTAATGAGATCTGATTATACCTACAGATATAAGATAAAGACACATGTATATGTACACAATGTAATAAAGTAATGAGATCTGATTATACCTACAGATATAAGATAAAGACACATGTATATGTACACAGTGTGATACAGTAATGATATCTGATTATACCTACAGATATAAGATACAGACACATGTATATGTACACAATGTGATACAGTAATGAGATCTGATTATACCTACAGATATAAGATAAAGACACATGTATATGTACACAATGTGATACAGTAATGAGATCTGATTATACCTACAGATATAAGATACAGACACAATGTATATGTACAGAGTGTGATACAGTAATGAGATCTGATTATACCTACAGATATAAGATACAGACACAATGTATATGTACAGAGTGTGATACAGTAATGAGATCTGATTATACCTACAGATATAAGATAAAGACATGTATATGTACACAATGTGATACAGTAATGAGATCTGATTATACCTACAGATATAAGATAAAGACACATGTATATGTACAGAGTGTGATACAGTAATGAGATCTGATTATACCTACAGATATAAGATACAGACACAATGTATATGTACAGAGTGTGATACAGTAATGAGATCTGATTATACCTACAGATATAAGATAAAGACACATGTATATGTACACAATGTGATACAGTAATGAGATCTGATTATACCTACAGATATAAGATAAAGACACATGTATATGTACACAGTGTGATACAGTAATGATATATGATTATACCTACAGATATAAGATAAAGACACATGTATATGTACACAGTGTGATACAGTAATGAGATCTGATTATACCTACAGATATAAGATAAAGACACATGTATATGTACACAGTGTGATACAGTAATGCGATCTGATTATACCTACAGATATAAGATAAAGACACATGTATATGTACACAGTGTGATACAGTAATGAGATCTGATTATACCTACATATATTAGATAAATACACATGTATATGTACACAATGTGATAAAGTAATGAGATCTGATTATACCTACAGATATAAGATACAGACACATGTATATGTACACAATGTGATACAGTAATGAGATCTGATTATACCTACATATATAAGATAAAGACACATGTATATGTACACACAGTGTGATAAAGTAATGAGATCTGATTATACCTACAGATATAAGATACAGACACATGTATATGTACACAGTGTGATAAAGTAATGAGAACTGATTATACCTACAGATATTAGATACAGACACATGTATATGTACACACAGTGTGATAAAGTAATGAGATCTGATTATACCTACAGATATAAGATAAAGACACATGTATATGTACACAGTGTGATAATGTAATGAGATCTGATTATACCTACAGATAGAAGATAAAGAAGCAAGTATATGTACACAGTGTGATAAAGTAATGAGATCTGATTATACCTACAGATATAAGATAAAGAAGCATGTATATGTACATAATGTGATAAAGTAATGAGATCTGATTATACCTACAGATATAAGATAAAGACACATGTATATGTACACAGTGTGATACAGTAATGACATCTGATTATACCTACAGATATAAGATAGACACATGTATATGTACACAGTGTGATACAGTAATAAGATCTGATTATACCTACAGATATAAGATACAGACACATGTATATGTACACAATGTGATACAGTAATGAGATCTGATTATACCTACAGATATAAGATACAGACACATGTATATGTACACAATGTGATAAAGTAATGAGATCTGATTATACCTACAGATATAAGATAAAGACACCTATATATGTACACAATGTGATAAAGTAATGAGATCTGATTATACCTACAGATATAAGATAAAGACACATGTATATGTACACAATGTGATACAGTAATAAGATCTGATTATACCTACAGATATAAGATAAAGACACATGTATATGTACACAATGTGATACAGTAATGAGATCTGATTATACCTACAGATATAAGATACAGACACATGTATATGTACACAATGTGATACAGTAATGAGATCTGATTATACCTACAGATATAAGATAAAGACACATGTATATGTACACAATGTGATACAGTAATGAGATCTGATTATACCTACAGATATAAGATACAGACACATGTATATGTACATAATGTGATACAGTAATGAGATCTGATTATACCTACAGATATAAGATACAGACACATGTATATGTACACAGTGTGATACAGTAATGAGATCTGAGTATACCTACAGATATAAGATACAGACACATGTATATGTACACAGTGTGATAAAGTAATGAGAACTGATTATACCTACAGATATAAGATACAGACACATGTATATGTACACAATGTGATACAGTAATGAGATCTGATTATACCTACAGATATAAGATAAAGACACATGTATATGTACACAGTGTGATACAGTAATGATATATGATTATACCTACAGATATAAGATAAAGACACATGTATATGTACACAGTGTGATACAGTAATGAGATCTGATTATACCTACAGATATAAGATAAAGACACATGTATATGTACACAGTGTGATACAGTAATGCGATCTGATTATACCTACAGATATAAGATAAAGACACATGTATATGTACACAGTGTGATACAGTAATGAGATCTGATTATACCTACATATATTAGATAAATACACATGTATATGTACACAATGTGATAAAGTAATGAGATCTGATTATACCTACAGATATAAGATACAGACACATGTATATGTACACAATGTGATACAGTAATGAGATCTGATTATACCTACATATATAAGATAAAGACACATGTATATGTACACACAGTGTGATAAAGTAATGAGATCTGATTATACCTACAGATATAAGATACAGACACATGTATATGTACACAGTGTGATAAAGTAATGAGAACTGATTATACCTACAGATATAAGATACAGACACATGTATATGTACACACAGTGTGATACAGTAATGAGATCTGATTATACCTACAGATATAAGATACAGACACATGTATATGTACACACAGTGTGATAAAGTAATGAGATCTGATTATACCTACAGATATAAGATAAAGACACATGTATATGTACACAGTGTGATACAGTAATGAGATCTGATTATACCTACAGATATAAGATACAGACACATGTATATGTACACAATGTGATAAAGTAATGAGATCTGATTATACCTACAGATAGAAGATAAAGAAGCAAGTATATGTACACAGTGTGATAAAGTAATGAGATCTGATTATACCTACAGATATAAGATAAAGAAGCATGTATATGTACATAATGTGATAAAGTAATGAGATCTGATTATACCTACAGATATAAGATAAAGACACATGTATATGTACACAATGTGATACAGTAATGAGATCTGATTATACCTATAGATATAAGATAAAGAAGCATGCATATGTACATAATGTGATAAAGTAATGAGATCTGATTATACATACAGATATAAGATAAAGACACATGAATATGTACACAGTGTGATACAGTAATGAGATCTGATTATACCTACAGATATAATATAAAGACACATGTATATGTACACAGTGTGATACAGTAATAAGATCTGATTATACCTACAGATATAAGATAAAGACACATGTATATGTACACAGTGTGATACAGTAATGAGATCTGATTATACCTACAGATATAAGATACAGACACATGTATATGTACACAGTGTGATACAGTAATAAGATCTGATTATACCTACAGATATAAGATAAAGACACATGTATATGTACACAATGTGATACAGTAATGAGATCTGATTATACCTACAGATATAAGATAAAGACAGATGTATATGTACACAATGTGATACAGTAATGAGATCTGATTATACCTACAGATATAAGATAAAGACACATGTATATGTACACAGTGTGATACAGTAATGAGATCTGATTATACCTACAGATATAAGATAAAGACACATGTATATGTACAGAGTGTGATACAGTAATGAGATCTGATTATACCTACAGATATAAGATAAAGACACATGTATATGTACACAATGTGATACAGTAATGAGATCTGATTATACCTACAGATATAGGATAAAGGCACATGTATATGTACACAGTGTGATACAGTAATGAGATCTGATTATACCTACAGATATAAGATACAGACACATGTATATGTACAGAGTGTGATACAGTAATGAGATCTGATTATACCTACAGATATAAGATACAGACACATGTATATGTACACAGTGTGATACAGTAATGAGATCTGATTATACCTACAGATATAAGATACAGACACATGTATATGTACACAGTGTGATAAAGTAATGAGATCTGATTATACCTACAGATATAAGATACAGACACATGTATATATACACAGTGTGATAAGGTAATGAGATCTGATTATATCTACAGATATACGATAGAGACACATGTATATGTAAACAATGTGATACAGTAATGAGATCTGATTATACCTACAGATATAAGATACAGACACATGTATATATACACAGTGTGATACAGTAATGAGATCTGATTATACCTACAGATATAAGATAGAGACACATGTATATGTACACAATGTGATACAGTAATGAGATCTGATTATACCTACAGATATAAGATACAGACACATGTATATGTACACAATGTGATAAAGTAATGAGATCTGATTATACCTACAGATATAAGATAAAGACACCTATATATGTACACAATGTGATAAAGTAATGAGATCTGATTATACCTACAGATATAAGATAGAGACACATGTATATGTACACAATGTGATACAGTAATGAGATCTGATTATACCTACAGATATAAGATACAGACACATGTATATGTACAGAGTGTGACACAGTAATGAGATCTGATTATACCTACAGATATAAGATACAGACACATGTATATGTACACAATGTGATACAGTAATGAGATCTGATTATACCTACAGATATAAGATAAAGACACATGTATATGTACACAATGTGATACAGTAATGAGATCTGATTATACCTACAGATATAAGATACAGACACATGTATATGTACATAATGTGATACAGTAATGAGATCTGATTATACCTACAGATATAAGATACAGACACATGTATATGTACACAGTGTGATACAGTAATGAGATCTGAGTATACCTACAGATAAAAGATACAGACACATGTATATGTACACAGTGTGATAAAGTAATGAGAACTGATTATACCTACAGATATAAGATACAGACACATGTATATGTACAGAGTGTGACACAGTAATGAGATCTGATTATACCTACAGATATAAGATAAAGACACATGTATATGTACACAATGTGATAAAGTAATGAGATCCGATTATACCTACAGACATAATATACAGACACATGTATATGTACAGAGTGTGATACAGTAATGAGATCTGATTATACCTACAGATATAAGATAAAGACACATGTATATGTACACAGTGTGATAAAGTAATGAGATCTGATTATACCTACAGATATAAGATACAGACACATGTATATGTACACAGTGTGATAAAGTAATGAGATCTGATTATACCTACAGATATAAGATAAAGACACATGTATATGTACACATTGTGATACAGTAATGAGATCTGATTATACCTACAGATATAAGATACAGGCACATGTATATGTACACAGTGTGATACAGTAATGAGATCTGATTATACCTACAGATATATGATACAGACACATGTATATGTACACAATGTGATAAAGTAATGAGATCTGATTATACCTACAGATATAAGATAGAGACACATGTATATGTATACAATGTGATACAGTAATGAGATCTGATTATACCTACAGATATAAGATACAGACACATGTATATGTACACAGTTAGATAAAGTAATGAGATCTGAATATACCTACAGATATAAGATAAAGACACATGTATATGTACATAGTGTGATACAGTAATGAGATCTGATTATACCTACAGATATAAGATACAGACACATGTATATGTACACAGTGTGATACAGTAATGAGATCTGATTATACCTACAGATATAAGATACAGACACATGTATATGTACACAATGTGATACAGTAATGAGATCTGATTATACCTACAGATATAAGATAAAGACACAGGTATATGTACACAGTGTGATAAAGTAATGAGATCTGATTATACCTACAGATATAAGATACAGACACATGTATATGTACACAATGTGATACAGTAATGAGATCTGATTATACCTACAGATATAATATACAGACACATGTATATGTACAGTCTGATACAGTAATGAGATCTGATTATACCTACAGATATAAGATAAAGACACATGTATATGTACACAATGTGATACAGTAATGAGATCTGATTATACCTACAGATATAAGATAAAGACACATGTATATGTACACAATGTGATACAGTAATGAGATCTGATTATGCCTACAGATATAAGATACAGACACATGTATATGTACACAGTGTGATAAATTAATGAGATCTGATTATACCTACAGATATAAGATACAGACACATGTATATGTACACAGTGTGATACAGTAATGAGATCTGATTATACCTACAGATATAAGATACAGACACATGTATATGTACACAGTGTGATACAGTAATGAGATCTGATTATACCTACAGATATAAGATACAGACACATGTATATGTACACAGTGTGATACAGTAATGAGATCTGATTATACCTACAGATATAAGATAAAGACACATGTATATGTACACAGTGTGATAAAGTAATGAGATCTGATTATACCTACAGATATAAGATACAGACACATGTATATGTACACAGTGTGATACAGTAATGAGATCTGATTATACCTACAGATATAAGATAAAGACACATGTATATGTACACAGTGTGATACAGTAATGAGATCTGATTATACCTACAGATATAAGATAAATACACATGTATATGTACACAATGTGATACAGTAATGAGATCTGATTATACCTACAGATATAAGGTAAAGACACATGTATATGTACAGAGTGTGATACAGTAATGAGATCTGATTATACCTACATATATAAGATACAGACACATGTATATGTACACAATGAGATACAGTAATGAGATCTGATTATACCTACAGATATAAGATAAAGACACATGTATATGTACACAATGTGATAAAGTAATGAGATCTGATTATACCTACAGATATAATATAAAGACACATGTATATGTACACAATGTGATACAGTAATGAGATCTGATTATACCTACAGATATAAGATAAAGACACATGTATATGTACACACTGTGATACAGTAATGAGATCTGATTATACCTACAGATATAAGATAAAGACATGTATATGTATATGTACACAGTGTAATACAGTAATGAGATCTGATTATACCTACAGATATAAGATAAAGACACATGTATATGTACACAGTGTGATACAGTAATGAGATCTGATTATACCTACAGATATAAGATAAACACTTATGTATATGTACAGAGTGTGATACAGTAATGAGATTTGATTATACCTACAGCTATAAGATAAAGACACATGTATATGTACACAATGTGATAAAGTAATGAGATCTGATTATACCCACAAGCTCAGACCATTTTATTAGGTTGTGGCTTCAAAACACAAATTCAGCTAATTCATATACACAAATAAGCCTTAAAAAAGCAAATCTCATACATTTTATACTCGGCAGCTGGTAAAAAAAGGAATTGGAAACACATTAAGGGAAAAAGAATTGTATAGTATACTGTCCCTTTAACTATCACATTCAAGACCACGGACTTGTGTGAGGGTCAGAATAAGTTCTCTGTTTGTTATAGGGCCCAGATGGTATAAATTTAGTACAGCTTATCAGAGAATGCTTACACGTAATAAAGCAGTATTAGAATTAAATAGTTTAATCAAATAAAAATACTAAGCTTATAAAGCATTATACCTTCTAGAAATACCTGGATAAACTTAACCCTTTACAATTGTCTCTGGAACCCAAAAGGTTAACCAATACCTCATTGGCAGGGCCACAAATTGTTTACTTTGGTCTCTGGTCCTACCAAGAGAGGAAGAGGTGACACGATAGAAACCTTCATATACGTATGAAGGAACTTAATAAAAGTGGAAGGTGAATGCATTTTCTACAAAAAACAAATACTAAAACAAGGGGTCACAATCTCATAAAGTGATGCTAAACTCTCCCCTCTGTAGAAACAGATCCGGAGTGTTAGTGATATTTTAGATGGGTTTAAATTACCAGTTGTAATGAAGATGCGCTGTAACTTACTTTTTAATATAGCGCAGAAATTATAATACGCTGCACTCCGGCCGCCTACTTCAACGTTTTTTTTTTTTTTTGGTGAGCTAACGGTTTGAATTGTTCTCCAATCAGTGCTCTAGCTGTACAGCACTCATGCGTTATTTTTGTGTGGCTAGACTGCAGATTGGATTCAAATTAACACCGTTAGCTTCCAAAAAAAAAAAAAATACTTTTAAAGTGGGCAGCTGGAGTGCGGGGTATTTCAATATCAACGCTACAAAGTAAGTTATAGCGCATCTTCATTACAACTGGTGAATTAAACTCCATCTAAAATATCACCAATATTCCTGATCTGTTTATACAAAGGGGAACGTTTACCATAACTTTAAGGGTAGCAGATTCAGGAGAAATTTACAGAAAGAGTAGTGGATTCATAGAACAAACTTCCAATAGAGGTGGTAAACACAGGGAATGTAAAATAATTAGAAATGCCTGGTACACACATCAGTCTATCCTAGTGTGTGTGTTTCTTATCCTAAGAAAACAGTAACGTAATATGGGAAGACTTGAGGGGACTTTTAGTTGTTATCTACCGTCCAATTCAAAGGGACATACTTGGCTTAAAGGGACATTATACACTAAATTTTTCTTTGACTAAATGTTTTGTAGATGATCCATTTATATAGCGCATCTGGGAGTGTTTTTGTAACAATGTATAGGTTTGCTTATTTTTAAATAACATTGTGCTGATTTTCCTAACCAAGCCCCAAATATTTAGATGTATACTGATGTCTACAGACACCTGGTTGTGTAATGGGTGCAGGGGAAGTGAGGGGGGGGGGGTCTGCCTGTTCCTGTTTCCCCAACCCCTTTCAGTGGGTGTCTCAGCCTAACCTCATCAACAGTGCTAAGCTGGGAGCTTCTAAGTAAGTTTTTAAAGGGTTTTATACTGGATTTTTAGATCAGTATCTGTGCATAGTCTTCTTTATAGTAGTGTATATTACATGCAGTTATATGAAAATTGGTGTATACTGTCCCTTTAATGTGTAGGCTGGATGTCAGAGCTGATAAAATGAACAGCAAGTCCTCTGCTATCTGCTACAGATCTCTGTCCTGCTGGAAGATTTGCAGCATATTTTTACCAACAGTCTAACTAACTCCATTGTGCTCAGGAAGCAAATAATCTGGTTTTATGGCTACTTAATGGAACCTGACGCAGTGAAAGCCTTTTCAATGTGTCCATTTGTTCTCTTTTCAGGACAGAATAAAATGTGACAGCCGTTGGCTGGAGTCAGACTGACAGGGCCCTTGTTATTGGTGAGCAGCAGCCATTTATAGGCCCCAGAAGCGTGTTATGGAATCCAGTGCTGGGGTGGGAAGTGCACAAACTCTGCCCATATGTCTGTATCAATCACAGGTCCGCAGACTGCCTAAATAGGGCAGATAAACTGTGCCTGTGTAATAATCACATTTATACGGCACTCTCTGTGTACAGCTGACAGGCGCAGACAATTCTCTCCCAGAATCCTTTGCAAATAAGGGTTTTGTACTCTGCCCAGATCCTTGGTCATTATTAAGAATATATTACCCAGGAGCGACACACGGCCATACTTTATTCACTACTGTGCTGAAATACAATAGCAACATCTGTATTTATTTGCAGAACACGTAAAACCTCGACCAGTCTAAATAAACCACCCTCTATAAAGAAGTATTTTGTCCTTACATCTGTAGGATGATTGGCACAGTGGCTGTCTTCAGTAATTCATTACCACTCTGGAACGGATTTTGCAGGAGTTAAACATAGTGCAATAAGAAAATGCTCTAACACAAAACAGCGCTTTATTATTGATCTTTTACGTCCCTTTAATTGAAGTATGACCCAAGTCTATCTAGGAAAAAGCTAGGGGGGGGGGCAGATTTAAGAGCTGGTGAGAACATTAAGGCAGACTTAATTCTATAGAATAATTTATAGACAGATGTATGACAAAGAAGCGGTAGCTAGAACTAAACTATTAGAATCACTGGCTCCTCTTTCTGCCTGGGTGAGAAACTTTAGCAGAGGGTTAATTCCTAGAAAGAGTTTTAAATCTCATTCATTACTAAAACATTTTATGTTAAAGTGAATGCCAATTTAGATGAATCGGTGCCCGGTTTTTAATAATCCTATTAAAAACAAGGGCACTTTAATTCATCAAAATTTACATTTCACTCGTTTTCTTCAAAAACTTACCTTTTAATCCTGACAGCCGCTGCAGCGCTTTCTCTTCGGGGGTCCAAAATCATGAATCCGGCTTCCTCCAATCATGGCATTGCCTCAGGCCATGATTCCCCCGGGGGGAAAGCCGTGATTGGAGGAAGCCGGATTTGTCATATCTGACGTATGAAGAGGCTTCCAACGGCCGGGGAAATCGCTGGAGCGGCTTTGAAGATTAAAAGGTAAGTATTTGAAGAAAATGAGTGAAATGTAAATTTTGATGAATTAAAGTGCCCTTGTTTTTAATAGGATTATTAAAAACCGGGCACTGATTCATCTGAATTGACATTCACTTTAAATAAGAGCTGTAAACTACGCAACACGCCTGGAAGCCATAAAGACCTGCTTTTTAAACCTGTCCCTGGGCCTCTCTAACAGGTCAGATCTTCAGGATTACTTTAGATGAGAGCAGGTAAAATAACGTTTACTAATCAGCTGATTATTTCACCTGTGCTCTAGTTCAGATATCCTCAAAATCTAGCCTGTTTGGGAGGACTGAGGACAGGTTTGAAAATCAGAGCCATAGAGTAAATGGTTTAACCCTCAATGTACCAGGCAGGGCTGAAACACCACAAACACTCAGATTTGCCATCACATTTGTCTAGACCCCATTCTCATGTGAATGACCATCAAGGTTTGTTTTCCGTTAAGGGATAGTATAATTGTTTTTCCCTTAATGTTTTCCAATGATTTGTTATAACAGCTGCAGAGTGTAAAATGTATGAGACATTGCATTTTCCTGTTTATTTGTCTACATGAAATAGCTGGTTTTGTGCTTTGAAACCACAACCCAATGAAATGGTCTGAGCTTGTAGGTAAAATCAGATCTCATTATTTTATCACTTTCTGTACACACACATGCTTTATTATCTTATATATGTCTGTAAACCATAGCCCAATACATGGAGAGAATGATGGAAAATTAACATTGTTTTACATATCTCTTCTACACCCCACTGGGAGTGTAATTTCTTCTGCAAGCTGTATTTAAATAGCTTGTCAATAACCTATACTTAAGCATAGAAACGTTCAGGATAGGTGCGGATACCACTGGTAAAATCAGCTATATCAAATGTTAAAATAAGGGTGAAGGCACTACTTGTAATTTAATACACTCCAGGAGGTAAAATAGATCATTGGAAACAAATTAAAGGGGAGAAACAATTTGGGTAAACTGTTCCTTTGAGAGGCTGGAAAGCAGATTGCAGGATTCAGAAACCTGACCCTTCAACATGCTACACAGTCATTGCCTGTTCAGTGCAGGAGATCATTTATGTTTATCTCTAATTAGCCACAGCAAAGGACTTAAAGTGTTTGTCCTTAGACTGCAAAACAATCAGACGACACATATTCCATGCATATGTAAAACATAACTATAAAGTCCCTTTAAGTTTCAGTTACTAAGATTTACCCCTTACAACACAACCACAAACAGACTGCAGCAGTAAAGCAAACAGGTATCAGTAAATTAGACGATCAATTCATTAAGTTCTTTATAGCTTTTGTGCTCAGAGATTTGTTTCTTGTCTACAAAGAATGTTTCAGTTGGTTGTTGAATATGACAAACAAGTCAAACACATCATTAGCTCAGTAATGGTGCAAAACACAACCCCCTCCCCCATATAACACACAGCACTGCCCAATCCTTGGGATACACATAGCATAAATATTGATTGACAAACAGCACCAGATTTATAACTGGAAAATATAATCCCATTGCAAACAGCTTTGTGTTTGTGTGAGCAACTCCCATATAAATGTCCTCTGGTTCTATGGGTATCAGTTTGTAGAGAAAATAACGCTCACTTCACGGACTAAAATACTAGGGGACGCTCCAGATACTTAGCAGTAACTCTCTGACTAAAGTGAATTGAAATATTTCCTAGAAAACCCATGTGGCAGCCTATGCGCAGTAATGTTACGCAACACTCTGCAAAATGAAGCTGACGATGGAACCGCATCAGCTTGGCAGAACATAGAACATTTAAAGGGACATAAATATCAAATAAAAAGAAAAGCACAATAGCACAGTTCAGATTTTAGGGTTAATCATGATCCTTTAGAACAACTTATCAAATAATGTATCCCTTTAAAGGGACAGTGTACACCAATTTACATATAACTGCATGTAATAGACACAACTATAAAGAAGAATATCCAGTATAAAGATGTTTAAAAACTTACTTAGAAGCTCCCAGTTTAGCAATGTTGATGAGGTTAGGCTGGGACACCCAGTTAAAGGGGTTGGAAAAAACAATAAGAACAGACACTTCCCCCACTTTCCCTGCATATAAAAAGACCCATTACACAAACAGGAGCAGGCAGGAATCTGTAGACTTGGGTCTATATATGATGCTTTGGGGTTTGGTTAGGAGCCGGGAAATCAGCACAATGTTATTAAAAAATAAGCAAAACTATACATTGTTACAAAAACACTCCCAGGTGGGCTATATAAATGGATCATCTACACAACATTTATGCAAAGAAAAATCTAGAGTACAATGTCCCTTTAATGTTGAAAATCATTAGATACGTTTTTCTAAAGGGTCGTGATGATTGACCTTTTTTTAGAAACTAGTTGTGCAACAGTTAGTTAGAGAAACAAATACTGACTATGGCCGCAGGTCAGGGCATCCGTCTATGTGCCGGATCTATAAGTGTAAAAGTGCAACACAAAAATATCTAGATTTGCACAGATATTTGTGTGTTGTACAGACATAAGAAATATTTGTATCTGTCTGTCTGTCTCAATCTATTGTCTGTCTATATATCTAGTCAAAGCTAAACAACAAAGTAAAACAGCAGTCACAACTCATTGGATAGCAGGATTTATAAAGCCCTGAATTTAAAAGGATATCTTTTTATGTGATCATTTTTGTATGTTCAGTTCTACAGTTGCAAATGGTCCTGAGTGCTGGCAATAACGTATGACACACGGGCTCACTGCCTCATTGCCTTATGGGTAGTGTCACAATGTGGCAATAACGTATGACACACGGGCTCACTGCCTCATTGCCTTATGGGTAGTGTCACAATGTGGCAATAACGTATGACACACGGGCTCACTGCCTCATTGCCTTATGGGTAGTGTCACAATGTGGCAATAACGTATGACACACGGGCTCACTGCCTCATTGCCTTATGGGTAGTGTCACAATGTGGCAATAACTTTTAAAATAATTTTTACTGATGGCTACTACAACTTTAACTTTTATATAACTTTAATGCACTCACTGGAGAGGGAATCAAAGGAAGCCATTTAAAAACTTTTTTTTTTCAAAGGGACACCGAACCCAAATTTTTTCTTTTGGGATTCAGACAGAGCATGCAATTTTAAGCAACTTTCTAATTGACTCCTATTATCAAATTGTCTTCATTCTCTTGGTATCTTTATTTGAAATGCAAGAATGTAAGTTTAGATGCCGGCCCATTTTTGGTGAACAAACTAGGTTGTTCTTGCTGATTGGTGGATAAATTCACCCACCAATAAACAAGTGCTTTCCATGGTCTGAACCAAAAAAATATCTTAAATGCCTTCTTTTTCAAATAAAGAAAGCAAGAGAATGAAGAAAAATTGATAATAGGAGTAAATTAGAAAGTTGCTTAAAATTGTATGCTCTATCTGAATCACGAAAGAAAAAATTTGGGTTCAGTGTCCCTTTAAACTAGTTTGGAAGATAAACCTGCGGAACCTGTCTAGATATTAGTGAGAATGTCTGTTTATCTGCTCAGTTCATTTGTGCAAGGTGTTCTCTCTGTAAAACACATACTGTGCCTATTATTCACAATTTTAAATTTTCTTGGCCCAAGCATATGTAATGTCACTTGTTACACTGACCTGTATATTATTTACATTCCCCACTCTTTGGCTACTAGGTATTACGAGTTGAGAGCATAATCCTAAAGCAACACTAAAAGTAACAGTAATGTACCGAGCAGAGAAACAGGTGCTCTGACTATATCTATGGGACTAAATAACCATTATGTTCTGTATGTTATATATAGTCTTAAAAGCCTTATTTACAAAAAAAAAATATATATTTCATAGACAGCACCAATTTTTAAAGAGAGATGCAAAATGTATCATCACAGCATGCGGTTTTTGTATTACGTAGCTCAGATAACTATGTGTTTAATACCTGCAAAAGGGTTTAACAAAAAGTGAAAGTTCCTCTTAGGATTTACAAGTGTTGAAGCTTCTGGGCAGCTGATCAGCTTATTAGGAGATGCAGTTGCACAAACTGCCACTTGTACTCTGATCGGTATGCCGCTCACAACTGGAACTTTACAGTGGTTAAACCCATAGTTATCTAGGGTCAGTGATTCAGAAAATATATCATCTAGCAAATGATGTCATTTTGTTGTATGTGATTGTCCCTTAAAACTTGCAATAAATAGTACGGATGAGCATTCAGGTGCTTCGTTATTATCCGAATACGGGTAGATGGCCACTTGTGCCATTCGGCTTATTTCAGAGCCGCGTTTATTCTGGTGAAAGTACAACACATTAAGATCTGTGCAAATCCAGATAGATCTTAGTGCTCTAAAATTAGCCGAACGGAATGAGCGTCCGTCTACTTCAGCATTCAGATGCTAACAAAGCTTCGGAATAATCACCCCTAATAAATAATATTATTTATGCCTTGCTACCAACTTTGTTACCAATTTATTTTTTTCCAATAAATATTCCTGAGATTCTCATGGTAATGTATAGCCACTTATTTCCCACTGATGAGGCTCAGAGAGGCTGAAACGTATGTCTAAGGTTTTGTAATAAACTCCTGAGACCCTTGTGGTAATGCTTCTGTGCTTTATTTTCACTGTATTTTGGGTCAGACTGATTTATGGCAGGATATTAATCCTCTGTAAAGCATAGTGATCTAATAGAGACTGCACCCTGAGTGGCAGTCTCTCTTTTCTTTTTCTTACTTCATATCAGCTCTCTTGGTTTTCCACGTCACCCTACGCCACGGGTTCCTCGCCACTTCTCTGATGGGTGCCGCCCTTGCCTGGTTTAGGATCTGTGTTGCAAGTGGCAACATACTCTCCTTGCACAGTATTTCTTATAATTGGCCTTTATTTCTCGGTACAAAGAAACCAGGCCATAAAACATGTTTCCTGCAAATACTTTGAATTCTCTCCTTTTCCCCCTCTGTGAACAGGTTTTGTAAACAGGAGTTTTCTACACCCCATTCAATAACCTTTTGTGACCTTTTAGGCTTTTAGACTATATAGAAACAAGACAGGACACATTTAACCCCTTGGCAGCCAGACAGGACTACATCACTGCATAGCAATGGGCTTTAGCCTCTGTAGCAGTCAAAGGGGCTAATGCAACCTGAAAAGGATAACAACACTTTATAATACAAAATATCCCATCATTTGATAACGCACAAAATAACAGTAGTTACGTTACATTAGTCCATGGGCAAAAGAGAAGAACACATTTTGCTTCTCACAGATCGTATTTTTTTATTTTATAAAAACATTAAAATGTCAAAATTAGCATAATATGCACTAGTAGGACTTAGTCAAGGATTGGTGGCTACACACATATGCCACTTGTCATTGGTTCGCAAGATGTGATCATCATTTTCTTTTAACTGACTTATAAAAGAAACACAGGGAGGCCACAATAAAACCTCTCCTGTGCATCTCTAAAGCTTGATAGCGATTTTGTAACTCATTGTCTGCCAGAGAGGTAAGAGATCCTCTGGTACTGAAGGGGTTTAAAGCAACATGGAACAAACAAAACTCTGATTACAGATATGAAGAGGCCGACCCTTCTGCTATTGTTAGGTGGGACTGAGAAAGGAATGCAGCAGGAATTCCAGTCTTCCTTTTTAATGTGTTTTTATGTTTTGTCTTTTCAGACTTTAATAATGTAACATCGCTCCCCCCTGTATAACACGCACCTGTAATAACAAGGTTGCACCTGTGAGGTGGAAATAGGACACAGACAAAGGAAAGCCACAGAAATAGCAAAAATCAAATGCACATCCTGCAATTCATTAGCACAAGTGAGGCTGATCTTGGCGCCCGCACTCCTAAACTGGTTCTGCGAGTGCCCAGCAATGGACAGATAACGCTCAGCTTGGCAGATTGTTTAAATATCTAGGAGATAGTTACACATTCTTAGAAGCCAATGGCTTTTGTATCCAGATATATGTAGAAAACACTGACTCCCTGGCTCTGTGGTATTAGATGAGTGCAGACACACAGCTGTGGCCCTAAACAATATTATCTATAGTATAGTGGATATATATATATATCTCTGATGAAGCGCATGTGCCCATGCGCGAAACGCGTAAGATTGGAGCTTACCTTGCATTCTGAAAGCCTATTTTTGCAATAAACTCTTTTCCTGACACTTGGACTCAGCCTTCCTTCTTCCTCATTTCGTATAGTGGATATATAGTATACTATTGTATAGTATAGCTCTGCGGAATCTGTTGGCGCTCTACAAATACCTGATAATAATAATAATAGTGGTTTCTACTACAGCACAACCAAATTGATCACTTAAAGGGACAATGAATGCAAGCAAATAGGAGTTTACTGTATTCAAAGCAGCTGCAGGAAAACTGTTTCAATTGGGCTGCACTTTTCTTTTCCACCCCCACTGGGAGGTTGTTTGCTGCTCTCTCCTCTTGTTAACATACAAAAGCAGCTATTTCACATTGAAAAAATAAAGGTAAAGGATATATTTGTAAACTTCAGCCGGTAGATGGGTCACTGGGAACACATTTTAAAGTATAATGTCCTATAAATTCGGCAATGCTGATTCATACCCATACACACACACACACATATATATATATATATATATATATATATATATATATATATATATATACACATACACACACATATATATACAGTATATATATATATATATATATACATACACACACATATATATATATATCTGTTCAGCTAATAGCTGTCTAGGGAGCTTATTGTGCCGGGTGTTACCAATCTGCTCAAAGAAAGTTATTTTTAAAACATACATAGTATATACTAGAAATATGCAATTTGCATTGTTTTGCAGCATAAGGACATGACCCTTGAAAATCTTATTCTGTGCCTTACTAGGGACAGATACAATTAAAGGGATAGTCTAGTCAAAATTAAACTTTCATGATTCAGACAGAGCAGCAATTTTAAGTAACTTTCTTATTTACTCCTAATATCAATTTCTCTTTGTTCTCTTGGTATCTTTATTTGAATGTAAGCTTATGCGCCAGCATATTTTTGGTTCAGAATCTAGTAGCGCTTGCTGATTGGTCGCCACAAATCAGCAAGCGCTACCCAGGTGCTGAACCAAAAATTACATTTTTGCTTTTTCAAATAAAGATACAAAGAGACCGAAGACACATTGATAATAGTAGTAAATTAGAAAGTTGCTTAAAATTGCATGCTCTGCCTGAATTATGAAAGTTTAATTTTGACTAGACTATCCCTTTAAGGTCTAGCGATCAAACTGTAGCATGTTGCTGGGTCATATCACTAGACTATGTACAATAACTTTCAGCCTCTCTGAGGCCACAAGTTTAAGAAATAAATTGCATTATAATGAAAGTAGATTGCAAGTCATTTTGTCCTCAGGGAACCAGCAGGGTATTTAGGATATAGGCGCCTCTGAGTTGTGTACAGGCTGGGGGGATACTTAATTACTGGCCCCTCATGTCCCCTCATGGCAGTTGAAAGAGCTAACTTGTTTACATGGCCTAGAATTAAGGCGTTTGTAGCTCTGATAAAAACATCAACTCTGATCATTAGGAAAAAATATATTTACAGGGAGATAAAATACACATAATATACATCAACATCTAAACATTACAAACAATCGGCTAGATTACGAGTTGTGCGTTAGGGTAAAAAAGCAGCGTTAAAGGGACAGTCTACACCAGAATTGTTATTGTTTTAAAAGATAGATTATCCCTTTATTACCCATTCCCCAGTTTTGCATAACTAACACAGTTATAATAATATACTTTAAACCTCTGTGATTATCTTGTATCTAAGCCTCTGCAAACTGCCCATTTATTTCAGTTCTTTTGACAGACTTGTAGTTTAGCTAATCAGTGATAGCTCCCAGGTAACTTCACGTGCATGAGCACAGTGTTATCTATATGAAATTCATGAACTAACACCCTCTAGTGGTGAAAAACTGTTAAAATGCATTCTTAAGAGGCGGCCTTCAAGGTCTAAGAAATTAGCATATGAACCTCCTAGGTTAAGCGTTCAACTAAGAATACCAAGAGAACAAAGCAAAATTGGTGATAAAAGTAAATTGGAAAATTGTTTAAAATTACATGCCCTATCTGAATCATGAAAGTTTATTTTGGACTAGACTGTCCCTTTAAGAGGTCCTAACGCTGCTTTTTTACGCCCGTTGGTATTACTGAAGTCTTGAAGGTTTAGGTGTACCGCACACTTTTTTGGCCTCACCGCAAAACGACTTACGTGAACTTCGTAAAGTCTTTTTTCTATGGGACTTCTATAGCGCTGATATTACGAGTCTGTCCTGGGAGCCCAAAAAGTGAGCGATACACCCTACCCTGTCAAGATCCCTAAGGCATTTAAAAGTCAGTAGTTAAGAGTTTTACACTACAACGCCGTAACATAAAACTCATAACTAAAGTGCTAAAAAGTACACTAACACACATAAACTACCTATTAACCCCTAAACCAAGGCCCTCCCGCATCGCAAATACTATAAAACATTTTTAACCCCTAATCTGCCGCTCCGGACACCGCCGCCACCTACATTATATTTATGAACCCCTAATCTGCTGCTTCCAACATCGCTGACACCTACATACTATTTATTAACCCCTAATCTGCCGCCCCCAACGTCGCCGCCACTATAATAAACATATTAACCCCTAAACCGCCGCACTCCCGCCTCGCAAACATTAGTTAAATATTATTAACCCCTAATCTGCCGTCACTAACATCGCCGCCGCCACCTACCTACATTTATTAACCCCTAATCTGCCGCCCCCAACATCGCCGCCACTATACTAAATGTATTAACCCCTAAATCAAAGTCTAACCCTCACCCTAACACCCCCTAACTTAAATATAATTTAAATAAGTCTATATAAAATTACTATAATAAACTAAATTATTCCTATTTAAAACTAAATACTTACCTATAAAATAAACCCTAAGCTAGCTACAATATAACTAATAGTTACATTGTAGCTAGCTTATGGTTTATTTTTATTTTACAGGCAAGTTTGTATTTATTTTAACTAGGTAGAATAGTTATTAGTTATTAACTATTTAATAACTACCTAGCTAAAATAAATACAAAAGTACCTGTAAAATAAAACCTAACACTACACTATAATTAAATAAATTAACATAAATTAAATTAAATTAGCTAAAGTACAAAAAACAAACAAACACTAAATTACAGAAAATAATAAACAAATTACAGATCTTTAAACTAATTACACCTAATCTAATAGCCCTATCAAAATAAAAAAGCCCCCCAAAATAGAAAAAAACCCTATCCTAAACTAAACTACCAATAGCCCTTAAAAGGGCCTTTTGCGGGGCATTGCCCCAAAGTAATCAGCTCTTTTACCTGTAAAAAAAAAATACAACCAACCCCAGCAACAGTAAATCCCACCACCCACACAACCAACCCCCCAAATAAATACTAGCTAAAAAAAACTAAGCTCCCCATTGCCCTGAAAAGAGCATTTGGATGGGCATTGCCCTTAAAAGGACAGTTAGCTCTTTTGATTAGGGGTTAATAAATAGTATGTAGGTGTCGGCGATGTTGGGGGCAGCAGATTAGGGGTTAATAAGTATAATGTAGGTGGCGGCGGTGTCCGGAGTGGCAGATTAGGGGTTAATAAGTATAATGTAGGTGGCGGCGATGTCGGCAGTGGCAGATTAGGGGTTAATAATATAATGCAGGTGTCGGCGATGTGGGGGGCGGCAGATTAGGGGTTAAAAAGTGTAAGATTAGGGGTGTTTAGACTCGGGGTTCATGTTAGGGTGTTAGGTGTAGACATAACTTTTATTTCTCCATAGGAATCAATGGGGCTGCGTTAGTGAGTTTTACGCTGCTTTTTTGCAGGTATTACACTTTTTCTCAGTCGGCTCTCCCCGTTGATTCCTATTGGGAAATCGTGCACGAGCGCGTACGACCAGCTCACCGCTGACTTCTTGCCTTTTAACGCTTTTTTTTCTGAAAACTCGTAAAACCAGCGCTGTAGGTAAGTGAGCGGTGAGACAAAACTGCTCGTTAGCACCGCACAGCCTCTAACGCAAAACTCGTAATCTGGGCCAATGTATTTACAGGGAGAAAAGATACAGATAATATACATCAACATCTAAACATTACAAACAATGTCTATAGAGGTTGTAAAAACATTTAACGGATCAGTAGACCAGCAGAATCAGTAAATGCATAAGAAATATACAATGCAAAAGCACTTAGTTTGAATTTCAAATGAGGAGAACATTTTTTTCTGACAAATTTCAACATGTATTATATTTTTCTTCCTACTGCATCATGTGACAGCCATCAGCCAATCAGAAAATGCATCTGTGAATCTTGCACATGCTCAGTAGTAGCTGTTGCCTCAGAAAGTGTGCATAGAAAAAAGATTGTGCACATTTACATAATGGAAGATATTTATTTTGTTTAAAATGATCTGAATCGTGAAAGATTACTTTTGGCTTTGGCTTTTAAAGTGTCATCTTGTTAGCTTATTTAGTTTGCGGTGCCCTTTTAAAGACTCTTATCTTATCTCCTCTACTATGGATGATTAGGGATGGCTACACATGAGTTACTACGCTGATCAAACAAGCACTGTGCAGTATGTTGCAGGATCACGGTTCTGAAGTCTGTAGTTTGCACTTTAAGTTCTCACCAGATATAATGTTTCTTTAAATTAAACAAAGAAAAAATAATAAAAAGTACAATGAATACTGAAAATACATTGCAAGTTTTGTTTTTCCTTGCATAATTATTTTATTTCAAAATCTCAGTTTCACGTACTTTATAAAAGTAAAAATAAATTGCTTTATTTCAGAATTGGATTTTTAACAAGAACCTCTTCTTTTACTATGTGTTTGAAAAAGGGGTTAAACTTACAACCCCCCATTCTTCTCCAGAATAAGATCCGACCTGTGATTGGAGATACGCATGTATGCCTATTTCTCATTGGCTCACCGGCTGTATCCTCATCTGGAGTGGCACAGGAGCACAATTTTGACTACGTATTTTACCTTTTTGAAATGACTAAGAGAAATGTATTTTTCCTGTATATTGGCCCTTTAAATGAAGTGTACAGGCTTCTGTGGGTGCTTAAATCCATGAAACAAAAACAAACATTGCAATTAAATCTTTATGGTTTTTATCTTCTATTTTCTCCAGATTTCCTAGATACCTGTAACTGTTTTTGTCTTGCAGGTTCCTCACATACCCTGGTGGGTGGGTGTACAAACCCTCCCCCACCTGTCTCTCCCTGCATCTCTCCCTGTCTGACTGTGATCTGACACTGCTGTGTTTCCCATTGTGTGTTTTGGGATAAACAAGATTTTATAGCAAGTTAAAAACCTGTCATCCTGTTACGCTCCTCAGTCCTAAACCTGATCAGCACCACTTCACCACAATAGGCGTGAGGAGGGGAAACATCCTGCTACTGTCTCTCTGCACCAACCACTCCGGCTGTTCCACTTCAGCAAACTGCAGCACTTCTCAGCTATCCATTTACTGGGACATTGTACTCAATATTCAATTCCACATAAAACTGTATTTTCAAGTTTTTCCATTGCACCCCAGAAAGACAGTACTGTATACACCTCACTCACTGCACTGGGGTTGCTACGTGTCCCATGTTTAACTGGACAGTCCATTATTTTAATTGTCCATTAAAATGAATGTAAAAAAATGGAGAATAAACTGACTGGGTCTTATCTGGGGTCTAATGTAGGTAACATTACTGGGGCTGAAAGCAATGACGTCTGATCCTGATACCAAACAATCAGTCTGGTATGGACATATGACTTAATGTAGCAAATTGCACCAAATTGCACTTATGGTCTTTAAATTTGCTCCTTCCAAAACATACGGCATAATTAACCAAGAACAATAAGTAGCATTTAGCCACCAATCAGCAAGAGTTACACAGGTGCTGAACCAAAGATGGGCCGGCTCATAAGCTTACATTCCTGCTTTTTAAAATAAAAAAACCAAGAGAACGAAGAAAACATTATAACAGGAGTAAATTAGAAAGTTGCTTAAAATGATATGTTCTATCTGAATCATGAAAGAAAAAAATTGGGTTCAGTATCCCTTTAAGTCATAAAACATTTTACTGATCGGAAACTGTTCTTGCAAAGCCTAAGAGGCTTTTTAAGATGTTGCCGTACTGGGGAAAAAAACGTCAATTTCTTTTGTTTGTGTGTTTTAATGTTTATAAGGCATATCACTATCCAAAAATAAAGTAGTGGGAGTTCTGTTTATCAGCCACTAAGCAATTAGGCACTTATTGTTAGCTTCAAAATCAAAATTAACATTTTTTTTTATTTACATGTAAAAAATAGCATGTTTAAACAGTGATCTTTCATACATTATAGAAATTTTAAGAGTAGTCTGTCTCTCAAAAGTTTACAAAGCCTATTTCCTTACACAGGATCATCTGATGAGGGGTGATAAAGGATGTGTGATCACAGGTCCCTTGAATGCAGCAGAATATCTGAAATCTGTGAGAATGGCACACAGACATGTTTATTGCAGTTTGCCCGGTCACTCTGTACCTATGCAAACCTCATCATCACTTTAGTGTTGTCAGTTATATGTCGTACATCTGACAGCTTTAATCCCTAAGCAAAAAGGAATAATTACTTTGATCACTCAGACAAAAGTACTTCCCACAAAACACAGGCTATATTTTAATCTCCCTCATCTGTAAAATAAAATTGTTAAAAACAATCCTCTTCCTGTACAGAAGGAGAGCGAGACAACCACTGCTGGAGATGATGTGCGTACAAGTGAATTAGTGTTGCCATTCCTGGCAAACAAATGTATATATAATATATGCCAGCGATCACATCAAATTTAACTTGGCACAAATGTCATAAGCTTTTATTTCTTTGAACAGACTGCCAGGCAGTATCCATTCAACTTGTCAGCTTCTATCTCCTCTGGCAGTCAGTATGTATTTCCTCTGGCAGTCAGTCTGTATTCCATCTGACAGTCAGTCTGTATTCCCTCTGACAGTCAGTCTGTATTCCATCTGACAGTCAGTCTGTATTCCCTCTGACAGTCAGTCTGTATTCCATCTGACAGTCAGTCTGTATTCCCTCTGACAGTCAGTCTGTATTCCATCTGACAGTCAGTCTGTATTCCCTCTGACAGTCAGTCTGTATTCCATCTGACAGTCAGTCTGTATTTCCTCTGGCACTCAGTCTGTATTCCATCTGACAGTCAGTCTGTATTCCCTCTGACAGTCAGTCTGTATTCCATCTGACAGTCAGTCTGTATTCCCTCTGACAGTCAGTCTGTATTCCATCTGACAGTCAGTCTGTATTTCCTCTGGCAGTCAGTCTGTATTCCATCTGACAGTCAGTCTGTATTCCCTCTGACAGTCAGTCTGTATTCCATCTGACAGTCAGTCTGTATTCCCTCTGACAGTCAGTCTGTATTTCCTCTGGCACTCAGTCTGTATTCCATCTGACAGTCAGTCTGTATTCCCTCTGACAGTCTGTATTCCATCTGACAGTCAGTCTGTATTCCCTCTGACAGCCAGTCTGTATTCCCTCTGACAGTCAGTCTGTATTCCATCTGACAGTCAGTCTGTATTTCATCTGACAGTCAGTCTGTATTACCTCTGACAGTCAGTCTGTATTCCCTCTGACAGTCGGTCTGTATTCCCTCTGACAGTCAGTCTGTATTCCATCTAACAGTCAGTCTGTATTCCATCTGACAGTCAGTCTGTATTCCATCTGACAGTCAGTCTGTATTCCATCTGACAGTCAGTCTGTATTACCTCTGACAGTCAGTCTGTATTCCATCTGACAGTCAGTCTGTATTCCATCTGACAGTCAGTATGTATTCCATCTGACAGTCAGTATGTATTCCATCTGACAGTCAGTCTGTATTACCTCTGACAGTCAGTCTGTATTACCTCTGACAGTCAGTCTGTATTTCATCTGACAGTCAGTCTGTATTCCATCTGACAGTCAGTCTGTATTACATCTGACAGTCAGTCTGTATTCCCTCTGACAGTCAGTCTGTATTCCATCTGACAGTCAGTCTGTATTACCTCTGACAGTCAGTCTGTATTTCATCTGACAGTCAGTCTGTATTCCATCTGGCAGTCAGTCTGTATTCCCTCTGACAGTCAGCCTGTATTCCATCTGACAGTCAGTCTGTATTCCATCTGACAGTCAGTCTGTATTCCATCTGACAGTCAGTCTGTATTCCATCCGACAGTCAGTCTGTATTCCATCTGACAGACAGTCTGTATTACCTCTGACAGTCAGTGTGTATTCCCTCTGACAGTCAGTCTGTATTCCATCTGACAGTCAGTCTGTATTTCATCTGACAGACAGTCTGTATTACCTCTGACAGTCAGTCTGTATTCCATCTGACAGACAGTCTGTATTACCTCTGACAGTCAGTGTGTATTACCTTTGACAGTCAGTCTGTATTCCATCTGACAGTCAGTCTATATTCCATCTGACAGTCAGTCTGTATTACCTCTGAGAGTCAGTCTGTATTCCATCTGACAGACAGTCTGTATTACCTTTGACAGTCAGTCTGTATTCCATCTGACAGTCAGTCTATATTCCATCTGACAGTCAGTCTGTATTACCTCTGACAGTCAGTCTGTATTACCTCTGACAGTCAGTCTGTATTCCCTCTGACAGACAGTCTGTATTCCATCTGACAGTCAGTCTGTATTACCTCTGACAGTCAGTCTGTATTCCATCTGACAGTCATTCTGTATTACCTCTGACAGTGAGTCTGTATTCCATCTGACAGTCAGTCTGTATTACCTCTGACAGTCAGTCTGTATTACCTCTGACAGTCAGTCTGTATTCCATCTGACAGTCAGTCTGTATTGCCTCTGACAGTCAGTCTGTATTCCATCTGACAGTCAGTCTGTATTACCTCTGACAGTCAGTGTGTATTCCCTCTGACAGTCAGTCTGTATTCCATCTGACAGTCAGTCTGTATTTCATCTGACAGACAGTCTGTATTACCTCTGACAGTCAGTCTGTATTCCATCTGACAGACAGTCTGTATTACCTCTGACAGTCAGTGTGTATTACCTTTGACAGTCAGTCTGTATTCCATCTGACAGTCAGTCTATATTCCATCTGACAGTCAGTCTGTATTACCTCTGAGAGTCAGTCTGTATTCCATCTGACAGACAGTCTGTATTACCTTTGACAGTCAGTCTGTATTCCATCTGACAGTCAGTCTATATTCCATCTGACAGTCAGTCTGTATTACCTCTGACAGTCAGTCTGTATTCCCTCTGACAGTCAGTCTATATTCCATCTGACAGTCAGTCTGTATTACCTCTGACAGTCAGTCTGTATTCCATCTGACAGTCAGTCTGTATTACCTCTGACAGTCAGTCTGTATTCCATCTGACAGTCAGTCTGTATTCCCTCTGACAGTCAATCTGTATTCCATCTGACAGTCAGTGTGTATTACCTCTGACAGTCAGTCTGTATTCCATCTGACATTCAGTCTGGATTCCATCTGACAGTCAGTCTGTATTACCTCTGACAGTCAGTCTGTATTCCATCCGACAGTCAGTCTGTATTCCCTCTGACAGTCAGTCTGTATTACCTCTGACAGTCAGTCTGTATTCCATCTGACAGTCAGTCTGTATTACCTCTGACAGTCAGTCTGTATTCCCTCTGACAGTCAGTCTATATTCCCTCTGACAGTCAGTCTGTATTCCCTCTGACAGTCAGTCTGTATTCCCTCTGACAGTCAGTCTGTATTCCATCTGACAGTCAGTCTGTATTACCTCTGACAGTCAGTCTGTATTCCATCTGACAGTAAGTCTGTATTCCCTCTGACAGACAGTCTGTATTCCCTCTGACAGACAGTCTGTATTCCATCTGACAGTCAGTCTGTATTCCATCTGACAGTCAGTCTGTATTCCATCTGACAGTCAGTCTGTATTACCTCTGACAGTCAGTCTGTATTCCATCTGACAGTCAGTCTGTATTCCATCTGACAGTCAGTCTGTATTACCTCTGACAGTCAGTCTGTATTCCATCTGACAGTCAGTCTGTATTACCTATGACAGTCAGTCTGTATTCCCTCTGACAGTCAGTCTGTATTCCATCTGACAGTCAGTCTGTATTACATCTGACAGTCAGTCTATATTACCTCTGACAGTCAGTCTGTATTCCATCTGACAGACAGTCTGTATTCCATCTGACAGACAGTCTGTATTACCTCTGACAGTCAGTCTGTATTCCCTCTGACAGTCAGTCTGTATTCCATCTGACAGTCAGTATGTATTCCCTCTGACAGTAAGTCTGTATTCCCTCTGACAGTCAGTCTGTATTCCATCTGACAGTCAGTCTGTATTCCCTCTGACAGTCAGTCTGTATTACCTCTGACAGTCAGTCTGTATTCCCTCTGACAGTCAGTCTGTATTCCCTCTGACAGTCAGTCTGTATTCCCTTTGCCAGCCTGCCTGCTCTCATCCAGCCTGCCTGTATCCTCTCTGCCAACCTGCCTGTATCCTCTCTGCCAACCTGCCTGTATCCTCTCTGACAGCCTGCCTATATACTCTCTACCAGCCTGCCTATATACTCTCTACTAGCCTGCCTGTATCCTCTCTGACAGCCTGCCTATATACTCTCTGCCAGTCTGCCTATATACTCTCTGCCAGCCTGCCTGTATCCTCTCTGCCAGCCTGCCTGTATCCTCTCTGCCAGCCTGCCTATATACTCTCTGCCAGCCTGCCTATATACTCTCTGCCAGCCTGCCTGTATCCTCTCTGCCAGCCTGCCTATATACTCTCTACCAGCCTGCCTATATACTCTCTGCCAGCCTGTCTATATACTCTCTGCCACCCTCCCTGTATACTCTCTGCCAGCCTGTCTATATCCTCTCTGCCAGCCTGTCTATATCCTCTCTGCCAGCCTGTCTATATCCTCTCTGCCATTCAGACTGTATACTCTCTGCCAGTCAGTCTGTATACTCTCTGCCAGCCTGTCTATATACTCTCTGCCAGTCAGTCTGTATACTCTCTGCCAGTCAGTCTGTATACTCTCTGCCAGTCAGTCTATATCCTCTCTGCCAGTCAGTCTGTATACTCTCTGCCAGCCTGTCTATATCCTCTCTGCCAGCCTGTCTATATCCTCTCTGCCAGTCAGACTGTATACTCTCTGCCAGTCAGTCTGTATACTCTCTGCCAGCCTGTCTATATCCTCTCTGCCAGTCAGACTGTGTACTCTCTGCCAGTCAGTCTGTATACTCTCTGCCAGTCAGTCTGTATACTCTCTGCCAGCCTGTCTATTTCCTCTCTGCCAGTCAGTCTGTATACTCTCTGCCAGCCAGTCTGTATCCTCTCTGCCAGTCAGTCTGTATACTCTCTGCCAGCCAGTCTGTATCCTCTCTGCCAGTCAGTCTGTATACTCTTTGCCAGTCAGTCTGTATCCTCTCTGCCAGTCAGTCTGTATACTCTCTGCCAGCCTGTTTATATCCTCTCTGCCAGTCAGTCTGTATACTCTCTGCCAGCCTGTCTATATCCTCTCTGCCAGTCAGTCTGTATACTCTCTGCCAGCTTGTCTATATCCTCTTTGCCAGTCAGTCTGTATACTCTCTGCCAGCCTGTCTATATCCTCTCTGCCAGTCAGTCTGTATACTTTCTGTACTCATAGACTGTCAGTATACACAGGAGCTGAAATAAAACACTAATTACACGACTGGGGGGGGGGGGGTTAAGGCAGAAGAAATGTATATGAAATTACACCAAAAAACTACGAGTTGTAAATAATAGGAAAGATACTGAACAGATGTAGCCACAATACCCTGGAGGTATATCGGAGAGGACATACGTTGTGTCTGTCTCATAACAATAGATATAGTAACAAAAGGATTACTGGGGACAGAGATGTTACGCAGGGAACAACCGTGACACTGGCTAAATACACAAATAGACTGAGATGTCAGAAGGATATAGAGATGAATACCCTGTACTACAGCACAGATACTTGTTCTCTCTGTGTCAGCCACAGGTTTTAAAGTGATTCAAAAGCTACAAGTGAAATAATGACAAATACAGATTCTAATGCTGCTAAATCTCATACTATTTTATATTCTGCACAGATCATATTATTCCCCTCATTCTGGTTTCTATATATATATTTCTGGCTACTAACTGGTTAGGATCGCTCTGATGTTTAACTCTATAATGCAAGGGTTATCAATCTTTATACCTTTTTATGGGAAGGGCAGATTTTAAGAATTGCATAGAACATGAAAGAAGCAATTTGCCAGGGGTTAAAATATCTGTCAGAGAGAGTAATGCCCAAAATATTCTATATTAGCTACTGCATACAATTTATTTCCATTGTTGTCCAGTAAACAAAAGCACATTATTATTATTATACGTGTACGGAGCACTGATATGACACAAACAAGGTAAATCACATGAAGAATTAACACCGGTAAACAAAAGCACATTATTATTATACGTGTACAGAGCACTGATATGACACAAACACTGTTAATCACATGAAGAATTAACACCGGTAAACAAAAGCACATTATTATTATACGTGTACGGAACACTAATATAACACCGGTAAACAAAAGCACATTATTATTATACGTGTACGGAACACTAATATAACACCGGTAAACAAAAGCACATTATTATTATACGTGTACGGAACACTAATATAACACCGTTAAACAAAAGCACATTATTATTATACGTGTACGGAGCACTGATATGACACAAACACTGTAAATCACATGAAGAATTAACACCAGTAAACAAAAGCACATTATTATTATACGTGTACGGAACACTAATATGACACAAACACTGTAAATCACATGAAGAATTAACACCACTAAACAAAAGCACATTATTATTATACGTGTACGGAGCACTGATATGACACAAACACGGTAAATCACATGAAGAATTAACACCGGTAAACAAAAGCACATTATTATTATACGTGTACGGAGCACTGATATGACACAAACACGGTAAATCACATGAAGAATTAACACCGGTAAACAAAAGCACATTATTATTATAAGTGTACGGAACACTGATATGACACAAACACTGTAAATCACATGAAGAATTAACACCGGTAAACAAAAGCACATTATTATTATACGTGTACGGAGCACTGATATGACACAAACACTGTAAATCACATGAAGAATTAACACCAGTAAACAAAAGCACATTATTATTATACGTGTACGGAACACTAATATGACACAAACACTGTAAATCACATGAAGAATTAACACCAGTAAACAAAATCACATTAGTATTATACGTGTACGGAACACTGATATGACACAAACACGGTAAATCACATGAAGAATTAACACCGGTAAACAAAAGCACATTATTATTATACGTGTACGGAACACTGATATGACACAAACACGGTAAATCACATGAAGAATTAACACCAGTAAACAAAAGCACATTATTATTATACGTGTACGGAGCACTGATATGACACAAACACGGTAAATCACATGAAGAATTAACACCAGTAAACAAAAGCACATTATTATTATACGTGTACGGAGCACTGATATGACACAAACACGGTAAATCACATGAAGAATTAACACCAGTAAACAAAAGCACATTATTATTATACGTGTACGGAGCACTAATATGACACAAACACTGTAAATCACATGAAGAATTAACACCGGTAAACAAAAGCACATTATTATTATACGTGTACGGAGCACTGATATGACACAAACACTGTAAATCACATGAAGAATTAACACCGGTAAACAAAAGCACATTATTATTATACGTGTACGGAGCACTAATATGACACAAACACTGTAAATCACATGAAGAATTAACACCGGTAAACAAAAGCACATTATTATTATACGTGTACGGAGCACTGATATGACACAAACACTGTAAATCACATGAAGAATTAACACCAGTAAACAAAAGCACATTATTATTATACGTGTACGGAGCACTGATATGACACAAACACGGTAAATCACATGAAGAATTAACACCAGTGAACATTCACTTTGTTGTCTCATCTCAGTCAGGACAGGAATGAGGAGGTAAGGGGGGTGAATTGATTAAAAGGGCTGATAGAGAGATGGATAAAGGGAGACAGATGCATAGATAAATGGAAAGGATGACTGCTGGATAAACAGAAGAGATGTATAATTGATTAGGTGGATTGACAGATGGATGAACGGATGAATGAATAAAAGACAGGAAAGATGTGGTGAATGGTTAGAAGGAAAGAGGGAAGGGGAAATGGAATGATAATCAGATAGGGATAAGTTATTGATAAGATGGATAAAAAGACAGAGTGACAAGTGGGGGAATGAATAGACAGAGGGATGGGTGGGGTGGGCAACAGAAGAGATGATACATAAAGACATGGTTAGATGAACAGATGAATAGATGGACTTTCAGTCACTTGTATGGATCTAAGAGGGACCAAATAGATAAATGCATAAATAAAGTTGGATGGATAGGGATGGGTGGATAGGGCTAGGTGGATAGCGTTGGATGGATAGGGCTGCATGGATAAGGCAGGATGGATAGGGTTTGATAGGTAAATGGATGGATAGAGTTGGATGGATAAATGGATGGATAGAGTT
>NC_069500.1:21347263-21357263 GCF_027579735.1 Bombina bombina
AACAAAATTTATTTTTACTACCTCACGCACTTAGGGGTCGAATTATCAAGCTGCGGCGGACAGGGGAGCACATACATGCCCCTGAACGCCGCAGCTAGCCTCTGGCGGGCTGAATTCTGCTGCCGGAACTCAGCATTGCACCCAAGCGCTATTTTGCACTTGTGTGCAATCCCGCCCCCTGTCAATTAATTAAAATTCGACCCCTCTTCGGGAAGCTGCTTGTTAAATACGAACTGCAGGTTCTCTTGTGAAAACCTGCAGTTGTAGGGGGACGAAACCTGCTGAAGGCTTTGATATATGGACCCCTTAGCATGACACCTTTTACTCTATAGATGATACCTTAAGAAAATACAAAATCTCTTGAAGGAGCACTAAATGCAGCAGAACTGAATAACTGACAAATACACAATATAAACAAAATACTATAGCATTTCCTCTGAATTTGAAATGAGCAGTAGAATATTTTCTACCAAATTTCAAAATTAATCCAATTTTCTCTCCCCTTGTACCATGTGACAGCCATCAGCCAATCACAAAATGCATCTATGTATATAATGTGCACATTTGCACATGATCTGTAGGAGCTGTAGCCTTAGAAAGTGTGCATATAAAAATGTGTATGAAACAGTTTGTTTCATTGCTGTAATAAAAAAGCACTAAGCAGTGGGTTATGCTTGATAGAATTCATTGCAATATGTATTATTCATCATTTTAAATGGATTTTAACGTTTATTGTTTATTTTTAAAACTTCCGTGTCCATTACTTTCTGACACAGCCCTTCAAGGAGGCTGGGTCTCTACAGGAATGCTGATCTAGCTTGATGTCATAACACTTCTAGAGTAACATGAGATGGTTTACTATTGAATACTAGTGAATACTAGATAAACATGGAGTCAGATTTGCCCATGCTCAGAAGAGGCAGAATCCAACCTAAGTTGCAACATGTCAGTTCTCTTATCATTCTTAGGGCAGTGGCTACACTGAAAATTTTTGCTATTTTATTGCACAATAAATCTAACTTTAATCTAACATATGTTGTTTTCACTAAAGGAGCACTATTTAACATTTCTTTAATAATGGAAGTATATTGGAAAGTTTGTTTAATTGGATGCTTTATCTGATTCATGAAACTTTATTTTTACTTTAGTGGCACTTTGAATTACACATTATAAAAACTTAAAAAGTTTCAGGTGACAACACATTGTACAAGCACAAAACAGCAAGAGAATTAACACAAAAAAAGAGTTTTTGAACATTTCCTGTTATTAGAAAAATTAGCAAATAAGAATGCTGGTTTAGAAACAATAGCAGACTTGTAGTGATTGTATACACAGCACAATGAATACTCCAAAGCCAAACTTGGGATAAAATAATACATTAAAAAAGTATATAAAAGTCAGATCAGAAATGCACCGTAGCACAGTTATAAATTCATTACAATCAGCGGCGCTAGTTGCACGACTCAGATGTGTTACTAGCGCTGCTGATTTGATCAGTAGTGGTTTCTGCTCGAGAGTAGCAGTGCTCTGCGGGTCAGAGCAGTGCTTCTAACTATATGTTTAACCACACAATAGTAGTGCAATAGTCTTAAAATCACTTACTCTAACAAATAAGAGAATGTAATTAACAAAGCAGGGATAATCAGAGCTACTGAATGGTTTGCAAGTTTTACAGCATGTTGCAGGGTTCTGTAGGTCCAGAGTGGTCAATAAAATGGTGCCAAAGATGACATTATAACATAATAATAAGGTGGCTACATGATATCAAAAATCCAAAAGCCCATTCAAAGTGGACAGATCAGTACATTCAAAGTCTCAAAACAAAGATAAACAAAAATGGGTCCTACCTGTTTAAACTGCTCTTCGTAGGTCCATTCATGATGCCCCGTAGGTGATAGAGTCTGTGACTGCCCTGGGATAGGGGTATTTGGTGCTTGTGGATTCCCTATTCTAGAAACTCCCTTGATAGGTGACCCTGGATGCTGTATATGAGAAATCATCTTTTCATCGTCCTCATCTTCCTCAATCATTTCATCGTCCATCTCACCCTCCAGATAATCTCCCTCTTCTTCTTCCTCGCTCCTGGCTTTTGGCTCCTCCTCCACCGTTCTCCTAATTGGTGTCTGTGAAAGTATAAGGGAAGGACGGTTCTGAGACACAGGAGAGCTTGTTGTGGTTGTATTGGTGGAGTTAGAGATAGAGGGAGAAGTGACCACTGCTGCGGCCGCTGCTCTTACTGCTGCCTGATAATGGCGTATAGCAAGAGCCTGTTGCTGGATTCTCGACTCAACCATACAGCGAAGTTCTCTGTCTTTTTCCTGTCGCAGTTTCTCCTCTAAGGCGAGTCGGGCGGCCTGTTGGCGCTGAAGGTTCTCCATAACAGCCTCCAGCCTCATCCCACCGCTGGCACCACTTGTAGGCACTGTTTGAGAGGGTTGTGATGGACGGGAAACAGAGAAGTGGGAGTTGTGGTGGGAAGAAGTAGAGACTAGGAGAGATGGGAGAGTAGGAGAAGAGGAAAAGGTAGCCTGCGGAGACAATGAAGGAAGGAGGTATAAAAAGGGTTAAAAGCAGATGAAAAACAGAAGGAATGAAAATGAATGAGAATACACATTAGATGATACAAAGATAAATAAAAATATGCAGTATATAGAAGGAAACAGTGTGTTATAGAGAGGTTAATAGAGAATAAGAGGCCAAGAAAACATGAAAAATAAAAAGGGGCAAAAGGATAAAATGAGACGAGAAATAAAAATGTATCAGAGAATGGAGACATAGACAGACAAACAAAAAAGGAACACAATGTAAATCACAGTGAATATTACAGAAAATAAATGAAAAAAGAAATAAATAAAGGTGAGAGGCCAATGGTGGGACATAAGGAGAATAATCATAGCAAAAAGAGAGAGAGAAACAAGATAAATGGGAAGTATCAGTGAATAGAAAAAGAGGAATTGTAAAGATATCATGAGTGACATAAAAAGCAACAGGAAGAGGGGGCAGGGGTGAGGGTGAGGGTAGGAAAGGGAGAGAAAGAGAGAATTACACATGTGTAGGATATAAAGACAAGAGTGAGTGCGCACTCACACATAGTTCTACCTATTTGTATTGAGTGTGAGTGCGCACTGACAAATAGCTCTACCTATTTGTACTAAGTGTGTGTGCACTCACACATAGCTCTACCTATTTGTATTGAGTGTGAGTGCGCACTGACACATAGCACAACCTATTTGTACTGAGTGTGAGTGCGCACTGACAAATAGCTCTACCTATTTGTACTAAGTGTGTGTGCACTCACACATAGCGCTACCTATTTGTATTGAGTGTGAGTGCGCACTGACACATAGCACAACCTATTTGTACTGAGTGTGAGTGCGCACTGACAAATAGCTCTACCTATTTGTACTAAGTGTGTGTGCACTCACACATAGCGCTACCTATTTGTATTGAGTATGAGTGCGCACTGACACATAGCACAACCTATTTGTACTGAGTGTGAGTGTGCACTGACACATAGTTCTACCTATTTGTACTGAGTGTGAGTGCACAATGACACATAGCGCTACCTATTTGTACTGAGTGTGAGTTCTCCCTGACATGTAGTTCTACCTATTTGTACTGAGTGTGAGTGCGCACTGACACATAGTTCTACCTATTTGTACTGAGTGTGAGTGCGCACTGACAAATAGCTCTACCTATTTGTACTAAGTGTGTGTGCACTCACACATAGCTCTACCTATTTGTATTGAGTGTGAGTGCGCACTGACACATAGCACAACCTATTTGTACTGAGTGTGAGTGCGCACTGACACATAGTTCTACCTATTTGTACTGAGTGTGAGTGCACAATGACACATAGCGCTACCTATTTGTACTGAGTGTGAGTGCTCCCTGACATGTAGTTCTACCTATTTGTACTGAGTGTGAGTGCTCACTGACACATAACGCTACCTATTTGTACTGAGTGTGAGTGCTCCCTGACACGTATCTCTACCTATTAGTACTGAGTGTGAGTGCTTCCTGAGTGCATATGTGTATAGGTACATGTGCTTGTGTGCAGGTGTGCGTGTGTTTATGTCTATACGTGTGCATGTGCATGCATATGTGTATGTATATAGGTGCATGTGATTGTGTGTGCAGATATGTGTGTGTTTATTTATGCATGTATATGTGTATAGGTACATGTGTTTGTGTGCAGGTATGTGTGTATTTATGTGTGTATGTGGTCATGCATACGTGTATGTGTATAGTTACATGTGTGTGCGCGTGCGTATGTGTATGTATATAGGTATGTGTGTGTTTGTGTTTGTACGTGTGCATACATATGTGTATGTGTATAGGTACATGTGTTTGTGTGCAGGTATGTGTGTGTTTATGTGTGTACGTGGTCATGCATATGTGTATGTGTATAGATACATGTGTGTGTGTGCGTGCGTATGTATATAGGTATGTGTGTGTTTGTGTGTGTACGTGGTCATGCATATGTGTATAGATACACGTGTGTGTGTGCGCATGTGTATGTATAGGTATGTGTGTGTACGTGTGCATACATATGTGTATGTGTATAGGTACATGTGTGTGTGCATATGTGTATTATAGGTATGTGTGTGTTTGTACGTGTGCATAACATATGTGAGTGTGTGTGCATATGTGTGTATAGGTATGTGTGTATAGGTATGTGTGTGTATGTGTGCATGCATATGTTTATGTGTATAGGTACATGTGTGCATATGTGTGTGTATAGGTATGTGTGTGTACGTGTGCATGCATATGTTTATGTGTATAGGTACATGTGTGCATATGTGTGTGTATATAGGTATGTGTGTGTACGTGTGCATGCATATGTTTATGTGTATAGGTACGTGTGTGCATATGTGTGTGTATAGGTATGTGTGTGTACGTGCGCATGCATATGTTTATGTGTATAGGTACGTGTGTGCATATGTGTGTGTATAGGTATGTGTGTGTACGTGTACGTGCATACGTTTATGTGTATAGGTAATGTGTGTATATATGTGTAGGTATAGGTATGTGTGTGTGTACGTGTGCATAACGTATGTGAGTGTGTGTGCATATGTGTGTATAGGTACGTGTGTGTACGTGTGTGTGCATATGTTTATGTGTATAGGTACGTGTGTGCATATGTGTGTGTATAGGTATGTGTGTGTATAGGTACGTGTGTGTGCATATGTGTGTGTATAGGTATGTGTGTGTACGTGTGAGTGCATATGTTTATGTGTATAGGTACGTGTGTGCATATGTGTGTGTATAGGTACGTGTGTGCATATGTGTGTGTATAGGTACGTGTGTGCATATGTGTGTGTATAGGCATGTGTGTGTGTAAGTGCGTGCATATGTTTATGTGTATAGGTACGTGTGTGCATATGTGTGTGTATAGGCATGTGTGTACGTGTGTGTGCATATGTTTATGTGTATAGGTATGTGTGTGCATATGTGTAAGTATAGGTATGTGTGTGTGTGTACGTGTGCATAACGTATGTGAGTGTGTGTGCATATGTGTGTGTATAGGTATGTGTGTGCATATGTGTGTGTATAGGCATGTGTGTGTGTACGTGCGTGCATATGTTTATGTGTATAGGTACGTGTGTGCATATGTGTGTGTATAGGTACGTGTGTGCATATGTGTGTATAGGCATGTGTGTGTACGTGTGCGTGCATATGTTTATGTGTATAGGTACGTGTGTGCATATGTGTGTGTATAGGTATGTGTGTGTACGTGTGCGTGCATATGTTTATGTGTATAGGTACGTGTGTGCATATGTTTATGTGCATAGGTACGTGTGTGCATATGTGTGTGTATAGGTATGTGTGTGTATAGGTATGTGTGTGTACGTGTGCGTGCATATGTTTATGTGTATAGGTACATGTGTGCATATGTGTGTATAGGCATGTGTGTGTACGTGTGCGTGCATATGTTTATGTGTATAGGTACATTTGTGCATATGTGTGTATATAGGTATGTGTGTGTGTGTATAGGTATGTGTGTGTACGTGTGAGTGCATATGTTTATGTGTATAGGTACATTTGTGCATATGTGTGTATATAGGTATGTGTGTGTGTGTATAGGTATGTGTGTGTACGTGTGCGTGCATATGTTTATGTGTATAGGTACATTTGTGCATATATGTGTATATAGGTATGTGTGTGTGTATAGGTATGTGTGTGTACGTGTGAGTACATATGTTTATGTGTATAGGTACGTGTGTGCATATGTGTGTGTATAGGTACATGTGTGCATATGTGTGTATATAGGCATGTGTGTGTATGTGTGCGTGCATATGTTTATGTGTATAGGTATGTGTGTGCATATGTGTGTGTATAGGTATGTGTGTGTATAGGTATGTGTGTGCATATGTGTGTGTATAGGTATGTGTGTGTATAGGTACGTGTGTGTGCATATGTGTGTGTATAGGTATGTGTGTGTATAGGTACGTGTGTGCATATGTGTGTGTATAGGTATGTGTGTGTGTGTGTGCATATGTGTGTGTATAGGTACGTGTGTGCATATGTGTGTATAGGTATGTGTGTGTACGTGTGCGTGCATATGTTTATGTGTATAGGTACGTGTGTGCATATGTGTGTGTACGTGTGCGTGCATATATTTATGTGTATAGGTACGTGTGTGCATATGTGTGTGTATAGGCATGTGTGTGTACGTGTGTGTGCATATGTTTATGTGTATAGGTACGTGTGTGCATGTGTGTGTGTACGTGTGCGTGCATATGTTTATGTGTATAGGTACGTGTGTGCATATGTGTGTGTATAGGCATGTGTGTGTACGTGTGTGTGCATATGTTTATGTGTATAGGTACGTGTGTGCATATGTGTGTGTGTACGTGTGTGTGCATATGTTTATGTGTATAAGTACGTGTGTGCATATGTGTGTGTGTACGTGTGCGTGCATATGTTTATGTGTATAGGTACGTGTGTGCATATGTGTGTGTATAGGTATGTATGTGTGTGTGTGTGTGTGTGTACGTGTGCACTTACATTAGGTTATGTTGAAATATTATGCCACTCTCTGACTCTGCATTTGCAAAGAAATCAAATGATTCCCAGAATTAGCCAGTCACGTGAATACTGTACAACTACATAGTAAAAGATTAAAGGGATTAACTATAAACTGAGAGCTTTATATATAGATATATTAGCAGTAAATGCTAAACTACAGTAAAGCAATTACAGCAAAAACAGACAATATCTAGGTGTTTGCTGTAACAATATGGCAGACGGAAATCTGCAAAAATAGATAAATCAAATCTATATCTTTGTATAAAAAATTATTCTCAATAATAAAGCTGCTAACACACAAACACAAAAAGCACTGAACTAGTTGTCAGATCAGCTAGAGATAATTGCTGTATATATCATATCACACATTTAAAGGGACAGATTTATCCCCTTGACTACACAATGCGCTTGGTAACCATGAGGGTTAATAGCCCATAAAATTATTAGTTATTTTATCCAATAAGAAATATAAAATACTCTCTATCAAGTGTATAAAGCATGCTAATTTGGAAAATATAACACAACCACTTATTTAATGGTTCGAATGAAATTCATATATGTTTAGCAACATCCTAGATCCTACAGTGTTTAATTTACAAAGAAGTAAACTGATTAATACAGGAAATTTATCTTTGAAAAACTTTTTTGTGTCATTTCTGTATTTTTTTCTTAATAAAATAAAACGGAATCTAAAGACCAATTTGTTTGCACCTGCGCAAATTAGCAGAAAACATTTTTAATTTGCCAAATACCCCATCTGCTGCAGCCAGTGCTGACACTTTAAGAAATAACATTTGTTATGGATTTTTTTTTTAGGTTTTGTCCAAACTGATTAATTTCTCCTGGCTGTTTCTTCAACTGCCCTCTGTCAGCATGTATACAGGAAGCCAGAAACGGCTATTAAAATGTGACTAAACCAATATGGCAGTGCGTATTTGTCCCAGTTTTGCAGTTACCCAGATTTAATTAACCTAAAGAGATCTGCAACACATTGCTTTGCAGTAAGTCATAACCCTTTCTGGCAGCAAATGGGTTAATCCCCTCTTTCCATCCGGCTACCCTGTGTAGATGTGAACTATTTTTACCTCATTTATAGTCAAGAGTCCATTAGTTAGTGCTGTGTTTCTATTTTAATGAACATTGAATTATTGCAGACAGGTGCTCACTGTTTATTCACAGTTTTATAAAACACAACTAAATATGTCCTACTGTTTGGTCTGTTTGATATTTGCTGCAACAATGACATCTTTATATATCACATCTGTTGGGTTAATATCTTTCTCTACATTTAATTACAATGCTTTTTTTTAACTTGTTTTTGGATTGGATTGTTGTGATCCAAACTGACTCAAGACAGGAAAAAAGCCAAACTGACTCAAGACAGGAAAAAAGCCAAACTGACTCAAGACAGGAAAAAAGCCAAACTGACTCAAGACAGGAATCCCATAGCTAGAAGTTGTTGTTTACAGAGCGTTTACCTTGCTCACTGCTAGGAGACTAGGGTAAATAAACACAACTATATGATTTTCTACAACAGGATATGGGCACAGCTGATAGCCAGGAGGAATAGGAGAGCAGTTAGCTTTACAGTAACATTCAATGGGCGCAGGATTTCAACATTTTAAGACATTTTGAAGAAAAGGAGCTTAAAGGGACAGTAAACCTTTCTTTCATGATTTGGAAAGAACATAACATTTTAAGCAACTTTCCAATTTACTTCTGTGATCAAATTTGCTTCATTCTCTTTTTATCCTTTGCTGTAGGAGCAGCTTTACAATACTGGCAGTTAGCTGGCCAATAACAAGAGACAAATGTGTGCAGAAACCACTCATCAGCTGGTTCCCACTAGTGTAGGATATGTGTGTATTATTTTTCAACAAGGGATACCGAGAGAACGAAAAACATTTGAAAATAGAAGTGAAATTAAGTGTCTTAAAATTACATTCTCTGAGTCAAGTTTATTTTTGACTTTACTATCCCTTTAAGATGAAATATGCATCACAGCATTAAACACAATTAAAGGGATATGAAACCCAAACATTTTCTTTTGTGATTCAGACAGAGAATACCAGAGAATATATTTTAAATACAATATTGCTGCTAAAGTCTTATGTCTGCACCTAAATATATAGATATTTCTCAGTTGCAAACTGTATCGTTTCTGAAATATTATTTGAGCTCATTTCTTATAACGTTTTGTTCTGAGAGCAGTCATCCAGCAATCCCTTTTTATGGAGAGCAGAATAAAGTAACGCTGGAACTGTAATATCTCTGTTTTACACTAACGTATAACAAACAATGTAACAAGAGATAACCTACGCTACAAACTTATGTGACATTATGATAACAAAAAATGGCTTTTCTCATCAAAAGCAGGAGAATCTCCTGTGTTCTCTCAGCAATTTTGGAGATAAAACACAGAAATTTAGCTTACAGGTTTTTGACCCAGAAAGAGATAACGTCCCCCCCCCCCCCCCAACTCAAAGAAAAAAAAGTCAATATCACATTTTGTTGCAAAAGTAGCTTAGCTTGCATTTTGCACTATAATAGAACTGAACATCCCAAAAGTTTAATAGAAAATGTATAATTCTCACTAGATCGCTATTGGAAAAATGTATTACTAGACCGTAAGGAATATAGATAGATAGATAGATAGATAGATAGATAGATAGATAGATAGATAGATAGATAGACAGACAGACAGATAGATAGATACTTTTTGTTTTGTTATGTAGAATATATTAAAATGACTTCAATATATAAATAATATTAAAATATGCACTTAATATTCCTCTAATATAAATATTTATGACAAATAAAGTGATTACCATAATTTATTCATAATTATATATTTTTTATTTAGTCCACATTAATTTAAAAGCAGTTACAGAACTGTCCATAATATAAAGAGATGTAGATTTACTCTCCATACAAAGCCTTGTGTATGCAAATGATTGTAAAAAGCACA
>NC_069500.1:21359763-21373241 GCF_027579735.1 Bombina bombina
AGAAATATACACACACATACCCATACATGTAAGATACAACTTGATAGAACTTGCCACCCCAATAATATACATTTTTTTTGGAGATACTGACCTTGAATAATCCTATATGTAATAATACATTTTATGCACCCCTACAAGTGGCTTTGTATGTTTGACCTCGTGTTTGAGTAGAAGCTAAAGAGGTCAGACATTACTGATAAGAAACCAGGAATATACTTAGATAACCCCTGCCCAACTCGGATTAACCATTTTGCTGCCAGAAAAACTTGCACTACAATGTGTTGCAGAATCACATTTGATAAGCAATACTAATAGAAAATTCATATTTAAAAAAAAATAAAGAAAAATATTTATATTCAATAATCTTCTATAAATGAAAAACTATAAACAAATATATTTTATTCTTAAAAAACAACTTTCCATTGATTCCTTATACTGTATTACTAAATAGAGCCATATAGCTATTTATAATTATTTGTCACATGTATAAGTGAGACTTGCTGTCCCATAAACAATACCTGTGTATAAATACAATAAATAAACTAGATGAGCCAGGATTTCATGCATCAAGTCCTTATACTGTATTACTAAATAGAGCCATATAGCTATTTATAATTATTTGTCACATGTATAAGTGAGACTTGCTGTCCCATAAACAATACCTGTGTATGAATACAATAAATAAACTAGATGAGCCAGGATTTCATGCATCAAGTCCTTATACTGTATTACTAAATAGAGCCATATAGCTATTTATAATTATTTGTCACATGTATAAGTGAGACTTGCTGTCCCATAAACAATACCTGTGTATAAATACACAGCCAGAGATTTCATGCATCAAGTCCTTCTACTGTAACACATGGGATCCGGAATTAATGATAAAAAGATTCAGCCCAGACACAACAGGAATAGTAAGAAACTAAAAGACTAATTAGAGATCCATAATAAGTAGAAAATCCACAAGAACTATTATTTACACTGCAGCAGATGGGAATATGCAGAGAGGACAACAATATTAACCCCTTGCTGCCAGAGCTGGCATAAAGCACTTACCAGGGCAGATTTGCTGGCGAGGCTGGTGTTGTCTACCATGCTGGAGCCCGTGTGAGAGCAGCACAGAAGCCCTGGCTAATAAATGATTCACCCACACAGGGACAGATCACAGGGGGCTTTATCCTTCATACAGATCCGCAGGTCACCCCTGGTTCCTCTCCTCCTGCCACAGGCTGCGCTAGATTTGCTCTTCCAATCCCCCCCTTTTTTCTTTTTTTCCCTTTTTTTTGCAACAAGTGTTAAGCACAGGGAGAGTGACCCTTTGAATGAGAGATCAGCCCTCTGTGCTCCCATTTGCTAACAACTTGTCAAGGGAGTGATAAATAAGGAGGGCGGGCACTGGTGACAGCAGCCAGGGAAAGTGCTCCAGTCTTTCATTTCCCCATCAGGGAGCTCTCAGTAATAAGCTCTTGTTAACCCCATCAGGGAGCTCTCAGTAATGGGCTCTTGTTAACCCCATCAGGGAGCTCTCAGTAATAGGCTCCTGTTAACCCCATCAGGGAGCTCTCAGTAATAAGCTCTTGTTAACCCCATCAGGGAGCTCTCAGTAATGGGCTCTTGTTAACCCCATCAGGGAGCTCTCAGTAATGGGCTCTTGTTAACCCCATCAGGGAGCTCTCAGTAATAAGCTCTTGTTAACCCCATCAGGGAGCTCTCAGTAATAAGCTCTTGTTAACCCCATCAGGGAGCTCTCAGTAATAAGCTCTTGTTAACCCCATCAGGGAGCTCTCAGTAATAGGCTCTTGTTAACCCCATCAGGGAGCTCTCAGTAATGGGCTCTTGTTAACCCCATCAGGGAGCTCTCAGTAATGGGCTCTTGTTAACCCCATCAGGGAGCTCTCAGTAATAGGCTCCTGTTAACCCCATCAGGGAGCTCTCAGTAATAAGCTCTTGTTAACCCCATCAGGGAGCTCTCAGTAATGGGCTCTTGTTAACCCCATCAGGGAGCTCTCAGTAATGGGCTCTTGTTAACCCCATCAGGGAGCTCTCAGTAATAAGCTCTTGTTAACCCCATCAGGGAGCTCTCAGTAATAAGCTCTTGTTAACCCCATCAGGGAGCTCTCAGTAATAAGCTCTTGTTAACCCCATCAGGGAGCTCTCAGTAATAGGCTCCTTGTTAACCCATCAGGGAGCTCTCAGTAATGGGCTCTTGTTAACCCCATCAGGGAGCTCTCAGTAATGGGCTCTTGTTAACCCCATCAGGGAGCTCTCAGTAATAGGCTCTTGTTAACCCCATCAGGGAGCTCTCAGTAATGGGCTCTTGTTAACCCCATCAGGGAGCTCTCAGTAATAGGCTCTGTTAACCCCATCAGGGAGCTCTCAGTAATAAGCTCTTGTTAACCCCATCAGGGAGCTCTCAGTAATGGGCTCTTGTTAACCCCATCAGGGAGCTCTCAGTAATGGGCTCTTGTTACCCCCATCAGGGAGCTCTCAGTAATAAGCTCTTGTTTAACCCCATCAGGGAGCTCTCAGTAATAAGCTCTTGTTAACCCCATCAGGGAGCTCTCAGTAATAAGCTCTTGTTAACCCCATCAGGGAGCTCTCAGTAATGGGCTCTTGTTAACCCTATCAGGGAGCTCTCAGTAATAGGCTCCTGTTAACCCCATCAGGGAACTCTCAGTAATGGGCTCTTGTTAACCCCATCAGGGAGCTCTCAGTAATGGGCTCTTGTTAACCCCATCAGGGAGCTCTCAGTAATAAGCTCTTGTTAACCCCATCAGGGAGCTCTCAGTAATGGGCTCTTGTTAACCCCATCAGGGAGCTCTCAGTAATGGGCTCTTGTTAACCCTATCAGGGAGCTCTCAGTAATAAGCTCTTGTTAACCCCATCAGGGAGCTCTCAGTAATGGGCTCTTGTTAACCCCATCAGGGAGCTCTCAGTAATGGGCTCTTGTTAACCCTATCAGGGAGCTCTCAGTAATAAGCTCTTGTTAACCCCATCAGGGAGCTCTCAGTAATAGGCTCCTGTTAACCCCATCAGGGAGCTCTCAGTAATGGGCTCTTGTTAACCCCATCAGGGAGCTCTCAGTAATGGGCTCTTGTTAACCCCATCAGGGAGCTCTCAGTAATGGGCTCTTGTTAACCCCATCAGGGAGCTCTCAGTAATGGGCTCTTGTTAACCCCATCAGGGAGCTCTCAGTAATGGCCTCTTGTTAACCCCATCAGGGAGCTCTCAGTAATAGGCTCCTGTTAACCCCATCAGGGAGCTCTCAGTAATGGCCTCTTGTTAACCCCATCAGGGAGCTCTCAGTAATGGGCTCTTGTTAACCCCATAAGGGAGCTCTCAGTAATGGGCTCCTGTTAACCCCATCAGGGAGCTCTCAGTAATGGGCTCTTGTTAACCCCATCAGGGAGCTCTCAGTAATAAGCTCTTGTTAACCCCATCATGGTGCTCTCAGTAATGGGCTCTTGTTAACCCCATCAGGGAGCTCTCAGTAATGGGCTCCTGTTAACCCCATCAGGGAGCTCTCAGTAATGGGCTCTTGTTAACCCCATCAGGGAGCTCTCAGTAATAAGCTCTTGTTAACCCCATCATGTTGCTCTCAGTAATAAGCTGTTGTTAACCCCATCAGGGAGCTCTCAGTAATAAGCTCTTGTTAACCCTATCAGGGAGCTCTCAGTAATGGGCTCTTGTTAACCCCATCAGGTAGCTCTCAGTAATAGGCTCCTGTTAACCCCATCAGGGAGCTCTCAGTAATGGGCTCTTGTTAACCCCATCAGGGAGCTCTCAGTAATGGGCTCTTGTTAACCCCCATCAGGGAGCTCTCAGTAATGGGCTCCTGTTAACCCTATCAGGGAGCTCTCAGTAATGGGCTCTTGTTAACCCTATCAGGGAGCTCTCAGTAATGGGCTCTTGTTAACCCCATCAGGGAGCTCTCAGTAATAAGCTCTTGTTAACCCTATCAGGGAGCTCTCAGTAATGGGCTCCTGTTAACCCCATCAGGGAGCTCTCAGTAATGGGCTCTTGTTAACCCCATCAGGGAGCTCTCAGTAATGGGCTCTTGTTAACCCCATAAGGGAGCTCTCAGTAATGGGCTCCTGTTAACCCCATCAGGGAGCTCTCAGTAATGGGCTCTTGTTAACCCCATCAGGGAGCTCTCAGTAATGGGCTCCTGTTAACCCCATCAGGGAGCTCTCAGTAATGGGCTCTTGTTAACCCCATCAGGGAGCTCTCAGTAATGGGCTCTTGTTAACCCCATAAGGGAGCTCTCAGTAATGGGCTCCTGTTAACCCCATCAGGGAGCTCTCAGTAATGGGCTCTTGTTAACCCCATCAGGGAGCTCTCAGTAATAAGCTCTTGTTAACCCCATCAGGGAGCTCTCAGTAATAAGCTCTTGTTAACCCCATCAGGGAGCTCTCAGTAATAAGCTCTTGTTAACCCCATCAGGGAGCTCTCAGTAATGGGCTCCTGTTAACCCCATCAGGAAGCTCTCAGTAATGGGCTCTTGTTAACCCCATAAGGGAGCTCTCAGTAATGGGCTCCTGTTAACCCCATCAGGGAGCTCTCAGTAATGGGCTCCTGTTAACCCTATCAGGGAGCTCTCAGTAATGGGCTCTTGTTAACCCTATCAGGGAGCTCTCAGTAATGGGCTCTTGTTAACCCCATCAGGGAGCTCTCAGTAATGCGCTCTTGTTAACCCCATCAGGGAGCTCTCAGTAATAAGCTCTTGTTAACCCCATCAGGGAGCTCTCAGTAATAAGCTCTTGTTAACCCCATCATGGATGCTTCAGTAATAAGCTGTTGTTAACCCACATCAGGGAGCTCTCAGTAATGGGCTCTTGTTACCCCATCAGGGAGCTCTCAGTAATAAGCTCTTGTTAACCATATCAGGGAGCTCTCAGTAATGGGCTCTTGTTAAACCCCATCAGGGAGCTCTCAGTAATGGACTCTTGTTAACCCCATCAGGGAGCTCCTCAGTAATGGTCCATGTTAACCCCATCAGGGAGCTCTCAGTAATAAGCTCTTGTTAACCCTATCAGGGAGCGCTCTCAGTAAATGGGCTCCTTGTTAACCCCATACAGGGAGCTCTCAGTAATGGACTCTTGTTAACCCCATCAGGGAGCTCTCAGTAATGGGCTCCTGTTAACCCCATCAGGGAGCTGTCAGTAATAAGCTCTTGTTACCCCATCAGGGAGCTCTCAGTAATAGCTCTTGTTAACCCCATCAGGGAGCTCTCAGTAATAGGCTCCTTGTTAACCCCATCAGGGAGCTCTCAGTAATAGGCTCTTGTTAACCCCATCCAGGAGCTGTCAGTAATAAGCTCTTGTTAACCCCATCAGGGAGCTCTCAGTAATGGCTCTGTTAACCCCATCAGGGAAGCTCTCAGTAATGGGCTCTTGTTAACCCCATCAGGGAGCTCTCAGTAAAGGCTCTTGTTAACCCCATCAGGGAGACTCTCAGTAATAAGCTCTTGTTAACCCCATCAGGAGCTCTCAGTAATAAGGCTCCTTGTTAACCCCATCAGGGAGCTCTCAGTAATGGGCTCTTGTTAACCCCATCAGGGAGCTCTCAGTAATGGGCTCTTGTTAACCCCATCAGGGAGCTCTCAGTAATGGGCTCTTGTTAACCCCATCAGGGAGCTCTCAGTAAAGGGCTCTTGTTAACCCCATCAGGGAGCTCTCAGTAATGGGCTCCTTGTTAACCCCATCAGGGAGCTCTCAGTAATAAGCTTTGTTAACCCCTATCAGGGAGCTCTCAGTTATGGGCTCTTGTTAACCCCACCAGGGAGCTCTCAGTAATAAGCTCCTGTTAACCCCATCAGGGAGCTCTCAGTAATGGGCTCTTGTTAACCCCATCAGGGAGCTCTCAGTAATGGGCTCTTGTTAACCCCATCAGGGAGCTCTCAGTAATGGTCTCCTGTTAACCCCAACAGGGAGCTCTCAGTAATGGGCTCTTGTTAACCCCATCAGGGAGCTCTCAGTAATTTGCTCTTGTTAACCCCATCAGGGAGCTCTCAGTAATGGGCTCCTGTTAACCCCATCAGGGAGCTCTCAGTAATAAGGCTCCTGTTAACCCATCAGGGAGCTCTCAGTAATGGGCTCTTGTTAACCCCATCAGGGAGCTCTCAGTAATAAGCTCTTGTTAACCCCATCAGGGAGCTCTCAGTAATGGGCTCTTGTTAACCACATCAGGGAGCTCTCAGTAATGGGCTCTGTTAACCCATCAGGGAGCTCTCAGTAATGGGCTCCTGTTAACCCCATCAGGGAGCTCTCAGTAATGGGCTCTTGTTAACCCCATCAGGGAAGCTCTCAGTAATGGGCTCTTGTTAACCCCATCAGGGAGCTCTCAGTAATGGGCTCTTGTTAACCCCATCAGGGAGCTCTCAGTAATAAGCACTTGTTAACCCCATCAGGGAGCTCTCAGTAATGGTCTCCTGTTAACCCCATCAGGGAGCTCTCAGTAATGGTCTCCTGTTAACCCCATCAGGGAGCTCTCAGTAATGGGCTCTTGTTAACCCCATCAGGGAGCTCTTAGTAATGGTCTCCTGTTAACCCCATCAGGGAGCTCTCAGTAATGGGCTCTTGTTAACCCCATCAGGAAGCTCTCAGTAATGGGCTCCTGTTAACCCCATCAGGGAGCTCTCAGTAATGGGCTCTTGTTAACCCCATCAGGGAGCTCTCAGTAATAAGCGCTTGTTAACCCCATCAGGGAGCTCTCAGTAATGGTCTCCTGTTAACCCCATCAGGGAGCTCTCAGTAATAAGCTCTTGTTAACCCTATCAGGGAGCTCTCAGTAATGGGCTCTTGTTAACCCCATCAGGGAGCTCTCAGTAATGGGCTCTTGTTAACCCCATCAGGGAGCTCTCAGTAATGGGCTCTTGTTAACCCCATCAGGGAGCTCTCAGTAATAAGCTCTTGTTAACCCCATCAGGGAGCTCTCAGTAATGGGCTCTTGTTAACCCCATCAGGGAGCTGTCAGTAATAAGCTCTTGTTAACCCCATCAGGGAGCTCTCAGTAATGGGCTCTTGTTAACCCCACCAGGGAGCTCTCAGTAATAAGCGCTTGTTAACCCCATCAGGGAGCTCTCAGTAATGGGCTCTTGTTAACCCCATCAGGGAGCTCTCAGTAATGGGCTCTTGTTAACCCCATCAGGGAGCTCTCAGTAATGGGCTCCTGTTAACCCCATCAGGGAGCTCTCAGTAATGGGCTCTTGTTAACCCCATCAGGGAGCTCTCAGTAATAAGCTCTTGTTAACCCCATCAGGGAGCTCTCAGTAATGGGCTCCTGTTAACCCCATCAGGGAGCTCTCAGTAATGGCCTCCTGTTAACCCAATCAGGGAGCTCTCAGTAATGGGCTCTTGTTAACCCCATCAGGGAGCTCTAAGTAATAAGCTCTTGTTAACCCTATCAGGGAGCTCTCAGTAATGGGCTCTTGTTAACCCCACCAGGGAGCTCTCAGTAATAAGCTCTTGTTAACCCCATCAGGGAGCTCTCAGTAATGGGCTCCTGTTAACCCCATCAGGGAGCTCTCAGTAATGGTCTCCTGTTAACCCCATCAGGGAGCTCTCAGTAATGGGCTCTTGTTAACCCCATCAGGGAGCTCTCAGTAATTGTCTCCTGTTAACCCCATCAGGGAGCTCTCAGTAATAAGCTCTTGTTAACCCCATCAGGGAGCTCTCAGTAATAAGCTCTTGTTAACCCCATCAGGGAGCTCTCAGGTAATAAGCTCTTGTTAACCCCATCAGGGAGCTCTCAGTAATACGCTCTTGTTAACCCCATCAGGGAGCTCTCAGTAATGGGCTCTTGTTAACCCCATCAGGGAGCTCTCAGTATGGGCTCTTGTTAACCCCATCAGGGAGCTCTCAGTAATAAGCTCTTGTTAACCCATCAGGGAGCTCTCAGTAATGGGCTCCTGTTAACACCCATCAGGGAGCTCTCAGTAATGGGCTCTTGTTAACCCCCATCAGGGATCGCTCAGTAATAAGCTCTTGTTAACCCCATAAGGGAGCTCTCAGTAATGGGCTCCCTGTTAACCCCATCAGGGAGATCTCAGTAATGGGCTCCTATTAACCCCATCAGGGAGCTCTCAGTAATAAGCTCTTGTTAACCCCATCAGGAGAGCTCTCAGTAATAAGCTCTTGTTAACCCCATCAGGGAGCTCTCAGTAATGGGTCTTGTTCAACCCCATCAGGGATCTCTCAGTAATAAGCTCTTGTCTACCCCATCAGGGAGCCTCTCAGTAATAAGCTCTTGTTAACCCCATCAGGGAGCTCTCAGTAATAAGCTCTTGTTAACCCATCAGGAAGCTTTCAGTAATGGGCTCTTGTTAACCCCATCAGGGAGCTCTCAGTAATGGGCTCTTGTTAACCCTATCAGGGAGCTCTCAGTAATAAGCTCTTGTTTAACCCCCATCCACCCATCAGGGAGCTCTCAGTAATAAGCTCTTGTTAACCCCATCAGGGAGCTCTCAGTAATGGGCTCTTGTTAACCCCATCAGGGAGCTCTCAGTAATAAGCTCTTGTTAACCCCATCAGGGACCTCTCAGTAATGGGTTCTTGTTAACCCCATCAGGGAGCTCTCAGTAATAAGCTCTTGTTAACCCTATCAGGGAGCTCTCAGTAATAAGCTCTTGTTAACCCCATCAGGGAGCTCTAAGTAATGGGCATCTTGATTAACCCCATCAGGGAGCTCTCAGTAATGAGCTCCTTGTTAACCCCTTTTAGGAATCTCTCAGAAATAGCTCTTGTTAACCCATCAGGGAACTCTTATTAACTAGCGTCTGTGTTAACCCCATCAGGGAGCTCTCAGTAATGGGCTCTTGTTAACCCCATCAGGGAGCTCTCAGCAATTGGCTCTTGTTAACCCCATCAGGGAGCTCTCAGTAATGGGCTCTTGTTAACCCCATCAGGGAGCTCTCAGTAATGGGCTCTTGTTAACCCAATCAGGGAGCTCTTAGTAATGGGCTCTTGTTAACCCTATCAGGGAGCTCTCAGTAATGGGCTCTTGTTAACCCCAGCAGCGAGCTCTCAGTAATGGGCTCTTGTTAACCCCATCAAGGAGCTCTCAGTAATAAGCTCTTGTTAACCCTATCAGGGAGCTGTCAGTAATAAGCTCTTGTTAACCCTATCAGGGAGCTCTCAGTAATAAGCTCTTGTTAACCCTATCAGGGAGCTCTCATTAATAAGCTCTTGTTAACCCCATCAGGGAGCTCTCAGTAATAAGCGCTTGATAACCCCATCAAGGAGCTCTCAGTAATGGTCTCCTGTTAACCCCATCAGGGAGCTCTCAGTAATAAGCGCTTGTTAACCCCATCAGGGAGCTCTCAGTAATGGTCTTCTGTTAACCCCATCAGGGAGCTCTCAGTAATGGGCTCTTGTTAACCCCATCAGGGAGCTCTCAGTAATGGGCTCTTGTTAACCCCATCAGGGAGCTCTCAGTAATGGGCTCTTGTTAACCCCATCAGGGAGCTCTCAGTAATGGGCTCCTGTTAACCCCATCAAGGAGCTCTCAGTAATGGTCTCCTGTTAACCCCATCAGGGAGCTCTCAGTAATAAGCGCTAGTTAACCCCATCAGGGAGCTCTCAGTAATGGTCTCATGTTAACCCCATCAGGGAAGCTCTCAGTAAATGGGCTTCTTGTTAACCCCATCAGGGAGCTCTCAGTAATGGGCTCTTGTTAACCCCATCAGGGAGCTCTCAGTAATATTCTCTTGTTAACCCCATCAGGGAGCTCTCAGTAATAAGCTCTTGTTAACCCCATCAGGGAGCTCTCAGTAATAAGCTCTTGTTAACCCCATCAGGGAGCTCTCAGTAATAAGCTCTTGTTAACCCCATCAGGGAGCTCTCAGTAATAAGCTCTAGTTAACCCCCATCAGGGAGCCTCTCAGTAATAAGCTCTTGTTAACCCCATCAGGGAGCTCTCAGTAATAAGCTCTTGTTAACCCCATCAGGGAGCTCTCAGTAATAAGCTCTTGTTAACCCCATCAGGGAGCTCTCAGTAATGGGCTCTTGTTAACCCCATCAGGGAGCTCTCAGTAATGGGCTCTTGTTAACCCCATCAGGGAGCTCTCAGTAATAAGCTCTTGTTAACCCCATCAGGGAGCTCTCAGTAATGGGCTCCTGTTAACACCATCAGGGAGCTCTCAGTAATGGGCTCTTGTTAACCCCATCAGGGATCGCTCAGTAATAAGCTCTTGTTAACCCCATCAGGGAGCTCTCAGTAATGGGCTCCTGTTAACCCCATCAGGGAGATCTCAGTAATGGGCTCCTATTAACCCCATCAGGGAGCTCTCAGTAATGGGCTCTTGTTAACCCCATCAGGGAGCTCTCAGTAATAAGCTCTTGTTAACCCCATCAGGGAGCTCTCAGTAATGGGCTCTTGTTAACCCCATCAGGGATCTCTCAGTAATAAGCTCTTGTTAACCCCATCAGGGAGCTCTCAGTAATAAGCTCTTGTTAACCCCATCAGGGAGCTCTCAGTAATAAGCTCTTGTTAACCCCATCAGGAAGCTCTCAGTAATGGGCTCTTGTTAACCCCATCAGGGAGCTCTCAGTAATGGGCTCTTGTTAACCCCATCAGTGAGCTCTCAGTAATGGGCTCTTGTTAACCCCATCAGGGAGCTCTCAGTAATGGGCTCTTGTTAACACCATCAGGGAGCTCTCAGTAATGGGCTCTTGTTAACCCCATCAGGGATCTCTCAGTAATAAGCTCTTGTTAACCCCATCAGGGAGCTCTCAGTAATGGGCTCTAGTTAACCCCATCAGGGAGCTCTCAGTAATAAGCTCTTGTTAACCCCATCAGGGAGCTGTCAGTAATAAGCTCTTGTTAACCCCATCAGGGAGCTCTCAGTAATAAGCTCTTGTTAACCCCATCAGGGAGCTCTCAGTAATAAGCTCTTGTTAACCCCATCAGGGAGCTCTCAGTAATAAGCTCTTGTTAACCCCATCAGGGAGTTCTCAGTAATAAGATCTTGTTAACCCCATCAGGGAGCTCTCAGTAATAAGCTCTTGTTAACCCCATCAGGGAGCTCTCAGTAATAAGCTCTTGTTAACCCCATCAGGGATCTCTCAGTAATGGGCTCTTGCTTACCCCATCAAGGAGCTCTCAGTAATAAGCTCTTGTTAACCCCATCAGGGAGCTCTCAGTAATGGGCTCTTGTTAACCCCACCAGGGAGCTCTCAGTAATGGGCTCTTGTTAACCCCATCAGGGAGCTCTCAGTAATAAGCTCTTGTTAACCCCATCAGAGAGCTCTCAGTAATGGGCTCCTGTTAACCCCATCAGGGAGTTCTCAGTAATGGGCTCTTGTTAACCCCATCAGGGAGCTCTCAGTAATGGGCTCCTGTTAACCCCATCAGGGAGCTCTCAGTAATGGGCTCTTGTTAACCCCATCAGGGAGCTCTCAGTAATGGGCTCTTGTTAACCCCATCAGGGAGCTCTCAGTAATGGGCTCTTGTTAACCCCATCAGGGAGCTCTCAGTAATGGGCTCTTGTAAACCCTATCAGGGAGCTCTCAGTAATAAGCTCTTGTTAACCCCATCAGGGAGCTCTCAGTAATGGGCTCTTGTTAACACCATCAGGGAGCTCTCAGTAATGGGCTCTTGTTAACCCCATCAGGGATCTCTCAGTAATAAGCTCTTGTTAACCCCATCAGGGAGCTCTCAGTAATGGGCTCTAGTTAACCCCATCAGGGAGCTCTCAGTAATAAGCTCTTGTTAACCCCATCAGGGAGCTCTCAGTAATAAGCTCTTGTTAACCCCATCAGGGAGCTCTCAGTAATAAGCTCTTGTTAACCCCATCAGGGAGTTCTCAGTAATAAGCTCTTGTTAACCCCATCAGGGAGCTCTCAGTAATGGGCTCTTGTTAACCCCATCAGGGAGCTCTCAGTAATGGGCTCTTGTTAACCCCATCAGGGAGCTCTCAGTAATGGGCTCTTGTAAACCCTATCAGGGAGCTCTCAGTAATAAGCTCTTGTTAACCCCATCAGGGAGCTCTCAGTAATAAGCTCTTGTTAACCCCATCAGGGAGCTCTCAGTAATAAGCTCTTGTTAACCCTATCATGGTGCTCTCAGTAATAAGCTCTTGTTAACCCCATCAGGGAGCTCTCAGTAATGGGCTCTTGTTAACCCCATCAGGAAGCTCTCAGTAATAAGCTCTTGTTAACCCCATCAGGGAGCTCTCAGTAATGGGTTCTTGTTAACCCCATCAGGGAGCTCTCAGTAATAAGCTCTTGTTAACCCCATCAGGGAGCTCTAAGTAATGGGCTCTTGTTAACCCCATCAGGGAGCTCTCAGTAATAAGCTCTTGTTAACCCCATCAGGAAGCTCTCAGTAATAAGCTCTTGTTAACCCCATCAGGGAGCTCTCAGTAATGGGTTCTTGTTAACCCCATCAGGGAGCTCTCAGTAATAAGCTCTTGTTAACCCCATCAGGGAGCTCTAAGTAATGGGCTCTTGTTAACCCCATCAGGGAGCTCTCAGTAATGAGCTCTTGTTAACCCTATCAGGAATCTCTCAGAAATAAGCTCTTGTTAACCCCATCAGGGAGCTCTTAGTAATAAGCTTGTGTTAACCCCATCAGGGAGCTCTCAGTAATAAGCTCTTGTTAACCCCATCAGGGAGCTCTCAGCAATTGGCTCTTGTTAACCCCATCAGGGAGCTCTCAGTAATGGGCTCTTGTTAACCCCATCAGGGAGCTCTCAGTAATAAGCTCTTGTTAACCCCATCAGGGAGCTCTCAGTAATGGGCTCTTGTTAACCCCATCAGGGAGCTCTCAGTAATAAGCTCTTGTTAACCCCATCAGGGAGCTCTCAGTAATGGGCTCCTGTTAACCCCATCAGGGAGTTCTCTGTAATGGGCTCTTGTTAACCCCATCAGGGAGCTCTCAGTAATGGGCTCTTGTTAACCCCATCAGGGAGCTGTCAGTAATAAGCTTTTGTTAACCCTATCAGGAAGCTCTCAGTAATAAGCTCTTGTTAACCCTATCATGGAGCTCTCAGTAATGGGCTATTGTTAACCCCATAAGGGAGCTCTCAGTAATGGGCTCTTGTTAAAACAATCAAGGAGCTCTCAGTAATAAGCTCTTGTTAACCCCATCAGGGAACTGTCAGTAATAAGCTCTTGTTAACCCTATCAGGGAGCTCTCAGTAATAAGCTCTTGTTAACCCTATCAGGGAGCTCTCAGTAATGGGCTCTTGTTAACCCCATCAGGGAGTTCTCAGTAATAAGCTCTTGTTAACCCTATCAGGGAGATCTCAGTAATGGGCTCTTGTTTAACCCCATCAGGAAACTCTCTGTAATGGGCTCTTGTTAATCCCATCAGGGAGCTGTCAGTAATAAGCTCTTGTTAACCCTATCAGGGAGCTGTCAGTAATAAGCTCTTGTTTACCCCATCAGGGAGCTGTCAGTAATAAGCTCTTGTTAACCCCATCAGGGAGCTGTCAGTAATAAGCTCTTGTTAACCCAATTAGGCTGATCTCAGTAATA
>NC_069500.1:21373741-21443741 GCF_027579735.1 Bombina bombina
TCTAGTGGCGCTTAATGAGAGACTCTTATTGGAATAGCCAATAGAATGCAAGCTCAATCTATTGGTTGATTGTATCAGCCAATAGGATTTTTTTCCCCTTTAATTCCTATTGGCTGAAAGAATTCTATCAGCCAATCGGAATGTAAGGGACACCATCTTGGATGATGTACCTTAAAGCGAAACTTCATTCGTCGTTGACCATCGTAAGAAGAGGATGCTCCGCTCCAGATGTCCTGAAGATAGAGCCGCTCTGCGCCGGTTGGATGAAGATAGAAGATTCAGTCTGGATGAAGACTTCTGCCCGCTTGGATGAAGACTTCTGCCGGCTTCGCTGAGGACTTCTGCTGTTTGGATGAGGATGGATGTCCGGTCTTCGAAAACTGTAAGTGGATCGTCGGTGGTTAGTGTTAGGTTTTTTAAGGGTTTATTGGGTGGGTTTTAATTTTAGGTTAGGGTCTTTGGGCAGTAAAAGAGCTACATGCCCTTTTAAGGGCAATGCCCACACATACAGGGAGTGCAGAATTATTAGGCAAGTTGTATTTTTGAGGATTCATTTTATTATTGAACAACAACCATGATCTCAATGAACCCAAAAAACTCATTAATATCAAAGCTGAATAGTTTTGGAAGTAGTTTTTAGTTTGTTTTTAGTTATAGCTATTTTATTGGGATATCTGTGTGTGCAGGTGACTATTACTGTGCATAATAATTAGGCAACTTAACAAAAAACAAATATATACCCATTTCAATTATTTATTTTTACCAGTGAAACCAATATAACATCTCAACATTCACAAATATACATTTCTGACATTCAAAAACAAAACAAAAACAAATCAGTGACCAATATAGCCACCTTTCTTTGCAAGGACACTCAAAAGCCTGCCATCCATGGATTCTGTCAGTGTTTTGATCTGTTCACCATCAACATTGCGTGCAGCAGCAACCACAGCCTCCCAGACACTGTTCAGAGAGGTGTACTGTTTTCCCTCCTTGTAAATTTCACATTTGATGATGGACCACAGGTTCTCAATGGGGTTCAGATCAGGTGAACAAGGAGGCCATGTCATTAGATTTTCTTCTTTTATACCCTTTCTTGCCAGCCACGCTGTGGAGTACTTGGACGCGTGTGATGGAGCATTGTCCTGCATGAAAATCATGTTTTTCTTGAAGGATGCAGACTTCTTCCTGTACCACTGCTTGAAGAAGGTGTCTTCCAGAAACTGGCAGTAGGACTGGGAGTTGAGCTTGACTCCATCCTCAACCCGAAAAGGCCCCACAAGCTCATCTTTGATGATACCAGCCCCAAACCAGTACTCCACCTCCACCTTGCTGGCGTCTGAGTCGGACTGGAGCTCTCTGCCCTTTACCAATCCAGCCACGGGCCCATCCATCTAGCCCATCAAGACTCACTCTCATTTCATCAGTCCATAAAACCTCAGTCTTGAGATATTTCTTGGCCCAGTCTTGACGTTTCAGCTTGTGTGTCTTGTTCAGTGGTGGTCGTCTTTCAGCCTTTCTTACCTTGGCCATGTCTCTGAGTATTGCACACCTTGTGCTTTTGGGCACTCTAGTGATGTTGCAGCTCTGAAATATGGCCAAACTGGTGGCAAGTGGCATCTTGGCAGCTGAACGCTTGACTTTTCTCAGTTCATGGGCAGTTATTTTGCGCCTTGGTTTTTCCACACGCTTCTTGCGACCCTGTTGACTATTTTGAATGAAACGCTTGATTGTTCGATGATCACGCTTCAGAAGCTTTGCAATTTTAAGAGTGCTGCATCCCTCTGCAAGATATCTCACTATTTTTGACTTTTCTGAGCCTGTCAAGTCCTTCTTTTGACCCATTTTGCCAAAGGAAAGGAAGTTGCCTAATAATTATGCACACCTGATATAGGGTGTTGATGTAATTAGACCACACCCCTTCTCATTACAGAGATGCACATCACCTAATATGCTTAATTGGTAGTAGGCTTTCGAGCCTATACAGCTTGGAGTAAGACAACATGCATAAAGAGGATGATGTGGTCAAAATACTCATTTGCCTAATAATTCTGCACTCCCTGTATGCCCTTTTCAGGACAATGGGGAGCTTAGGTTTTTTAGATAGGTTTTTATTTGGGGGGGTTGGTTGGTTGGTTGGTTGGTTGGTGGGTTTTACTGTTGGGGGGGTGTTTGTATTTTTTTTTACAGGTAAAAGTGCTGATTTCTTTGGGGCAATGCCCCGCAAAAGGCCCTTTTAAGGGCCATTGGTAGTTTAGTGTAGGCTAGTTTTTTTTTTATTTTGATAGGGCTCTTAGATTAGGTGTAATTCTTTTTTTAATTTTGATACTGTTGTTTTTTATTTTTTGTAACAAGTTATTTTTTTGTAATTTAGTAATTTTTAAATAACTAGAGTAGGGTTAGGTTTTTAAATACGTAATATAGTTAATTTTATTGTTAGTTTAATGTAATTTTAGTATAATAGGGTAGGTTAATTGATAGTTTAATATAGTTTAATGTAATTTTAGTATAATAGGGTAGGTTAATTGATAGTTTAATATAGTTTAATGTAATTTTAGTATAATAGTTAGGGTAGGTTAATTAATAGTTTAATATAGTTTATTTCAATTCTAAAGGTAAGTTTTAATTTATTATAAGATAGGGATGAGTTAATATTTAATGTAAAGTTAGCAGGTTGTTAGGTTTAGGGGTTAATAGCTTAATTTAGTTTATGGCGATGTGGGGGGCTGGCGGTTTAGGGGTTAATAGGTTTAGTTAGTGGTAGTGATGTGAGAGGCCTGAGGTTTAGGTGTTAATAATTTTATTACAGTTGCGGTGGGGTTCGGGAACGGCGGGATAGGGGTTAATACATTTATTTAGTTGCGGTGGGCTCCGGAAGCAGCGGGATAGGGGTTAATACATGTATTTAGTTGCGGCGGGGTCCGGGAGCGGCGGTATAGGGGTTAATACATTTATTTAGTTGTGGTGGGCTCCGGGAGCGGAGGGATAGGGGATAATACATTTATTTAGTTGTGGTGGGCTCCGGAGCGGCGGGATAGGGGTTAATATATTTTATGAAGGTGGCGGCGATGTCGGGGCGGCAGATTGGGGGTGTTTAGACTTGGGGTTTTGATAGGGTGTTAGGTGTAAACGTTACTGGTTTTCTACCATAGAAATCAATGGGATATCTGGCAGTATCGAACATGAGCTTTCGCTGCTTTCAGACTCCCATTGATTCCTATGTAATTCGCGGCCTCCAGGGTGGCGGATTGGGGAGCTGTTAGAAATTTGATAACTTGCAAAAGTTGTCAGATAGTGCCGAATTTGTATTCGGAACACCTGTAATGACGTAAGCATCGATCTGTGTCAGATTGAGACTGGCGGATCGTATGTTACGTCACAAATTTCAACTTTTGCCGGTCTGTAGGCTTTGATAACTAGGTTGAATCAGGCTCGCCACAATTAAGCTGCGGAATTCTAGCGTATTTGCGGTTGACGGCTTGATAAATATCCCTCTAAGTACCTTGTTAGTACATTTCACTGCTCTTTTGCAATAAATTAACATACTAGTTGAGTGTGGAAAAAATGTTGACTGCATTAACACTTTGTTTTTCAGTAGCTAAACACCACCTATATCCCCTTATTTGAAGAAACCAGTCAGGACTTGTTACTTAAATGTACTGAGTTAACTGTTGTCTTGTTACCAAAAGTTCTTTTTTTGTTGTTGTGGCAATTACTCAGCCGGGTTAGCCTTGTAAATCTTGTCATGTGCACTTCTAATTCTCAGATTTGGAAATGTCTTCATTTTCAGACTTCATTTACAGGAAAGGGGGCAGAATAAATAATAAAAGCATAGTGCATTGTTTTACTACACACAAAAAAATATGTTATGTTACAATCACAAGCGTTTTTAAGTTTATTCAATTATTTTATCAGTTCATCAGGGTTTTAATTTGGCAGAGCCACAATAGGACAAATGTGCAGGATTGTGAGCCTGGTGATTAATCACACAGAATGAGATGTGCACAATTTGATACTTAAAGGGACACTGAACCCAAATTTTTTCTTTCGTGATGCAGATAGAGCAGCAATTTTAAACAACTTTGTAATTTACTCCTATAATCAATTTTTCTTCGTTCTCTTGCTATCTTTATTTGAAAAAGAAGGCAATCTAAGCTATTTTTTTGGTTCAGAACCATGGAAAGCACTTGTTTATTGGTGGGTGAATTTATCCACCAATCAGCAAGAACAACACAGTGTGTTCACCACAAATGGGCCGGCATCTAAACTTACATTCTTGCATTTCAAATAAAGATACCAAGAGAATGAAGACAATTTGATAATAGGAGTCAATTAGAAAGTTGCTTAAAATTGCATGCTCTTTCTGAATCACGGAAGAAAACATTTGGGTTCAGTGTCCCTTTAAAGGGACACTCAAGTGAAAATTAAACTCTCAGGATTCAGAAAGAGCAGCAATTTTAAACAACTTTCCAATTTACTTTTACTATCACATTTGCTTTGTTCTCTTGGTGTTCTATGTTGAAAGCTAAGACTAGGTAGGCTAATATGCGGATTTCTAAGACCTTAAAGGCCACCTCTTATTTCAGTGCATATTGACAGTTTTTCACAGTTAGACATTGCTAGTCCATCTGTGCCATATAACATTGTGCTCACTCCCGTGGAGTTATTTATGTATCAGCACTTATTGATTAGATGGTGTTAGAGTGTGTAATTTTAAGAATATCTTCCCTAGACTACTGTGCATTTAACCCTCTCAAATGGGTTAAACACACAGTAGAAGTACCACTTGGGAGCCACAGTGCACTGCAGATCAGAACGGAAACTGGTGCTGATCCAATCATAGCACTACACAGCTGAGCTGTGTGAGTAGCGCTGCTGATTGGATCAGCATCCGTTTCTGCTTGGGACCAGCAGAGCAATGGGGCTCCCAAGCGGTACTTCTACTTTGTGTTTCACCCCTTTGGGGGAGTTAAATACACAGTAGTCTAGGGTGGATAAATACTCTAAACAAATTAGAGCATGTCTATGATGTTGCTTTAATTACACAGTGTGATTTTACTGATAAATACAGCAAGATACAAAAGCACCATGCCTGCCCTTCTCACAGGGTGAAACCCGCTGGGTCCTGTGGTTTGTGAGGTTATGAGCAGGTGCACTGTACATTCTGTATTTAGTTTATGAAGAAGTGTTTATGGTATCACGAGGTGTACTATACAGTGTTATTCCTTATATAGGATACAATGAATGTTGGTACAGGGGTGGCAAATGCAGGGAGCCGGGCATACAGAGGGAGGAGATAAAGAGGACAGGGCCAACGCTACGGGGGGCTCTGCACTGCACATATTTAAGTGTACTTGCTGACCATTTTTGTCCATGAGATTCAAGCCATTTTTTTAGACTTATTCAAAAGGGATCACAACAGAATTCAATGCATCCTGTAGTTCACAGCTGTGACGTGCACTGAAGTCTGATAGGAAACAGCGCTACCTGCGAATATCTAATAAAAACCAGACAAATGCTCGTATCTGTGCCTGTAAACCTCATGGTTATATAACTCCCGGGTGCTCAGACACATAAAACACCTGTACACGGTGTAAGCCGCTCTTTTTTACATCATTATTTATAAGTGAGGCAGATGTAATAATACAAAGTGATGATAGTGTGCAGAAGAGACCTCTGTGTGTGTCACAGAGAGGGACAGGGGAGCTCTCTGGTCTGGTGAGACTACATTTTGTACTGTGATGCCCCTTCAGCTTGAGAGATGTGCAGGTCCTGGGTGACAGATACAATATAATGCTCAAAAAAGCTTCCCAAAGATTTGTGTCATTTCTCTCTGTGCTCTGCAGCTAAAGTGTAACGATCACATTCTCGGTCTCACACACGTTGTTGGATAAAACTGGGCTACAGTGACATCTAGTGGACAAACATTTAAAATACATTGGTTGATGCACTTCTGGACATTGAGGGCTGGATTATTAGTGGAGTGCCAAATGTTGTGCACAAGAGAACAGGGGTGTATCGAGGCCCTTTGCGCGCATCAAAAGTAGCGAACGTATTATGCTTCAGCGCAATTGAATTTAATAACGTATTGGGATATCGCAACTTCAGAACTCTGGTGAACTGTTACGCTCGACTAAGAAGTTGCACAAAACACATTATAAATACATTGTACAGTACAGTTAGACTCACAATAACACAGTCTAATAAATATACATTACACAGTACAGTTAGACTCACAATAACACAGTCTAATAAATATACATTACACAGTACAGTTAGACTCACAATAACACAGTCTAATAAATATACATTACACAGTACAGTTAGACTCACAATAACACAGTCTAATAAATATACATTACACAGTACAGTTAGACTCACAATAACACAGTCTAATAAATATACATTACACAGTACAGTTAGACTCACAATAACACAGTCTAATAAATATACATTACACAGTACAGTTACACACATATTAACACTGTCTAATAAATATACATTACACAGTACAGTTAGACTCACAATAAGATACAAGAAAAACAGGGTGAGTAGCACTCTTAATTAGTCAATAAAAGATACAGGTGCATCCTAGAAAAGTGAATATCTAACAACGTAAATAAGAGAGTAGAAACCTAAAATACAGGTAACTAAAAGTCTAGGCAAAAGAGAGCACAGCTGTATATAATAAATAAGAGAATAGGGCGAATTCTTAAATACAAATAAATTTATTAAAGTTACATTAAATAAGTTCATACATCCAAACATACAATCACATACATACAGGGATATAGAAGATGCAAAAAAATGTCAGATGGGCCGTGCAGGGGACTGGTGCACCAGTATACAAAAATAGGCAAATGTTCGTCACTTTGCATGTATAGGTGATATATAATTGTAATCCGCAGTATAGTGCCTGTCCTTAAAGATGCACAGACCAAGTGGATACAGTCTTACCCCTTCGTGTCTAAATGTACATAGTAGCGTGAAGTCATCAGGAGTCAAGGGGAGCTTACCCTCGCCGCGTCTTTTTCACAGGCATGTGTAAAGTGCAAATAAATAACAGTTCATTAGAGTACCTGTCTTTTTCACGCGGTTGCTCTACCCTGAATTGTAGCTCCTGAGACACTGAAATTTCCAGGTGAGACAAGGGGTAGACCACAGTCAGGCAAAGGGTCCTCTGACAAAGTGCTGCAAACCGACGAGTCTTAAAGCTCGTTTCACTCCTTTCAATACAGCAGCATGGAGCTTCTTCCGGGTGCTGACGTCACGTCAGTGGCTGTGCTGATTTATAAGAATTTGGCCGCCCTAGTAGTGAATGTCATTGGTAGAAAAATCTGTTATTCAAAACGGCTTTGATACTTTGTAGCAACATTTTGCTTTTTTGTAGATGTTTAAACACTCATGCTTGCATACTTACATTCGATACATTGGAAGATTATATTATACATTTAATCTGTTATATTACTAGTGTGTGTGTATGTTCAGATTGCATAAATAAGACTATGTTTTTTTGTATTTAATATTGCAATTACGCCATTCATAATTTTTAATTTTTGATACTACCAAAGACTATGTAGTCACACACAGGATGATGTGCACATATCCACGGAGGATTAAACTAAAAATGAAGCAAACTCTAATTTTTCATTGAGGCCATGAGGTGCTAAGGTATTTAGTTTATATATCCATTTTGTTTCTTTACGTAGCAGGATATTGTCAATATCCCCGCCACGCATACTAAGTTTTACAGATTCAATTCCAATGAAATTCAAATCATCAGTTTTAGATTCATGAAATTGTGCATAGTGTCTTGCCACAGGGCAGTCAATATTGCATTGTTTAATATCGTCCCTATGTTCAGAAATTCGTGAGCGAAGTTCTCTAAAAGTTTTACCAACGTAAAAACTTTTACAGGAACAGTAAAGTAAATATATAACTCCTTTTGTGGAGCAATTAATGAAGGAGTTGATTTTATATATATGTCCTGTATTTGTATTGAATGTTTTACTTCTCTGCATATATTGATAGCAAACACAGTGGCCACATGGAGTGCTGCCTACAATTTTCTGTGCATTTTGTTCCAACCAGTTATGGGTTGGAACTTTATTAAATTCACTTTTAACCAACATGTCTTTTAGATTATTGCAACGCCTTGCAGTCATCTGTGGATAGTCTCCTACATATTGGTGAAGTGTTGTATCATTAGTTAGTAAATGCCAATTTTTATTCAGAGTGTCTTTTACTTTGCTCCAATGGGCATTATATTTAGTGATGAACCTGATCTTGTTTTCTTCATTTGTGTCATCTCTGTTCTTACATTTATATAACAGGTCTTTTCTTTGGTGTTGGGAGGCTCTATAAAGAGCTCTCTTAATGCACCTTTTGGAGTAGCCTCTATCATGGAATCGGGTCGCCATCTCTTTGGCTTGTTTTTTAAATGTTTTTTCATCAGAACATATTCTACGAAGCCGCAGAAATTGTCCGTAGGGAATGCCCTTTTTCAAATTTGTGGGGTGGTGGCTCGACCCCAGGAGGAGGCTATTGGTTGCCGTGGGTTTGCGAAAGACTTCTGTCTCAATTTTCCCTTCTTTTTTGCTAATTTTCAAATCCAGAAAATCAATTGAGTTTAAGTCATGATTACAAGTAAGAAAGATGTTACGGTCATTACAGTTCAAAAGAGAAATAAATGTCATCAATTCATCCTCAGTGCCATCCCATAATAGCAGAATATCATCAACATATCTGATCCAGAGGGCCACATGTGCATCAACCACTTCGGAGTAGTCCCCAAATACAATTTGGTTCTCCCAGCCGCCAAGGTGTAAACAGGCGTAGGTTGGTGCACATGTGGCCCCCATGGCGGTACCTTGTATCTGTTTGTAGCACTTTGCATCAAAGATGAAGATATTATTGTCCAGCACAAATTTTAATAAGTCAATTACAAATTTGGTATGTTTCTTATAACCGAGACCCCTTGTATTAAGAAATTCTTCACATGTTTTAAGACCCACATGATGCGGGATAGAGGAGTATAGGGATTCAACATCCAGGGACACTAAAATAGTGTCTTCCTGAATGTTGATCCCATCCAGTTTTTTTATTACGTCTGTTGAGTCTTGTACAAAAGTACGAAGATCATTGACAAATGGCTGTAAAAAATGATCTACATATTTACTAATTCCTTCCGTAGGACCTCCTATCCCTGATATTATGGGACATCCCGGAGGGTTGGTAAGGGATTTATGTAGTTTAATTTATTTTGCGATTCTTGTAGCTTTTTCATATTCTATCACTTTTTGATACCACACTTAGACATGGCATTTAAATTATCAGAGGAACGTTGGTCCACTGATATCAATGAAGCATTTACACTAACAGGAGATGTGCAGATAGAAGCAGAGGATGATGCTATCCATGACGTTATTTCTGCATTTAAGCTTTATAAAAAAAGACTAACCAAACAGATTAAAATCAAATGGGAACATCAAAGCCTTAGCAATTATTTAAAAATGGAAATAATTCCAAGAGGCCTTAGGATACGACTAGATCCAGGTATTAATCTGAGAGGTTTAGATGCAGATAATGACTTCATAACTAAGTGGAATGAAATATTAACCAAATGTTCATTGGATCTCATTGCACTAATAATAGAAGAAGACGCTAAGAAACTTGAGAAATGTAAAACAGACGTAGATGATATCTATGAATGTCTACATAAATTTGAAAATGATTCATCATTTGACAAATTAAATAAAGAAACACAGAAACTTATTGAGAAACTACAAAGCGAAATAAAATCACGCAAAAGAAGGAAATTAATAAGGGACCAGGAAGACTATAGAAAAAATAAAATCTACATCTATAGAAACCACATTAATTCTCGAAACTATTATGATTCAGGTACTGATAACTCCGATATGGATTCTGATGGGGAAAATAAAAATAATAACGAAAATACCTCACAGGTACACCCTTTAGGGGTAGGACCAGACGAGGAGGGAAGAAGAGGCACGGGGAGGCCTCAGGAAAGGAGAGGAATGAGAGGGAGAGAGAACAGACGACATCAAAGTCAATACATGATGACAAGAAACCGTCTGAGATACAACTAGTAGGAAATAAATCTCTATTAGGCCCCTATCCACACTCACAAAAAATGGGTATAGTTAATCTCTCATCCTTCCCTTTGAATTGTGAACACATTAAAGTATTAGAAAAGGGCCTCAGTTTCTGCCCTACTAATAGCTTAGACCTATTTGAGGTCACTAAAGACTTACATCTTTTTGCTAGGAAGTTAGCATTAAAAAAGATTATGACTCCTAAGACTCAGATAGACTTATCTTGTAGACAAGAAACAGAGGCACTCCATAATCTAGAAACTTTGTTCTCTGAACAAAGTAATGAAATTACTGACATATACCCTAAAACAAACTTTAAGAAAAAATCTACCTACATGCCCTCTTTTTCATCTATCCCCAATATTTCCGTTTTTGTACAAAACGTTACGGCTGATCTGACGAAAATCGAAAGTACAGGCATTGTTAATGATAATCTCACCAAACGGGAACGTAAAGCCCTTAATGAGCTTACTAGACACCCTGAACTTATCATAAAGCCGGCCGACAAGGGCGGCAATATTGTCATCCTTAATCAGGACCTCTACATTAAAGAGGCCATGAGACAGCTATCAGATCCTAAACAATATTCAAAATCCTCAATTGATGAATTCCATAAATCCCATAACGAATTACTGTTTATGCTAAATGATGCTCGTAGAAATAACTTAATCACTAGCCATGAGTTTAGTTTTCTATTCAATCAAAAACCTAAAATTCCAGTATTTTACTGGACTCCCAAACTACATAAATCCCTTACCAACCCTCCGGGACGTCCCATAATATCAGGGATAGGAGGTCCTACGGAAGGAATTAGTAAATATGTAGATCATTTTTTACAGCCATTTGTCAATGATCTTCGTACTTTTGTACAAGACTCAACAGACGTAATAAAAAAACTGGATGGGATCAACATTCAGGAAGACACTATTTTAGTGTCCCTGGATGTTGAATCCCTATACTCCTCTATCCCGCATCATGTGGGTCTTAAAACATGTGAAGAATTTCTTAATACAAGGGGTCTCGGTTATAAGAAACATACCAAATTTGTAATTGACTTATTAAAATTTGTGCTGGACAATAATATCTTCATCTTTGATGCAAAGTGCTACAAACAGATACAAGGTACCGCCATGGGGGCCACATGTGCACCAACCTACGCCTGTTTACACCTTGGCGGCTGGGAGAACCAAATTGTATTTGGGGACTACTCCGAAGTGGTTGATGCACATGTGGCCCTCTGGATCAGATATGTTGATGATATTCTGCTATTATGGGATGGCACTGAGGATGAATTGATGACATTTATTTCTCTTTTGAACTGTAATGACCGTAACATCTTTCTTACTTGTAATCATGACTTAAACTCAATTGATTTTCTGGATTTGAAAATTAGCAAAAAAGAAGGGAAAATTGAGACAGAAGTCTTTCGCAAACCCACGGCAACCAATAGCCTCCTCCTGGGGTCGAGCCACCACCCCACAAATTTGAAAAAGGGCATTCCCTACGGACAATTTCTGCGGCTTCGTAGAATATGTTCTGATGAAAAAACATTTAAAAAACAAGCCAAAGAGATGGCGACCCGATTCCATGATAGAGGCTACTCCAAAAGGTGCATTAAGAGAGCTCTTTATAGAGCCTCCCAACACCAAAGAAAAGACCTGTTATATAAATGTAAGAACAGAGATGACACAAATGAAGAAAACAAGATCAGGTTCATCACTAAATATAATGCCCATTGGAGCAAAGTAAAAGACACTCTGAATAAAAACTGGCATTTACTAACTAATGATACAACACTTCACCAATATGTAGGAGACTATCCACAGATGACTGCAAGGCGTTGCAATAATCTAAAAGACATGTTGGTTAAAAGTGAATTTAATAAAGTTCCAACCCATAACTGGTTGGAACAAAATGCACAGAAAATTGTAGGCAGCACTCCATGTGGCCACTGTGTTTGCTGTCAATACATGCAGAGAAGTAAAACATTTAATACAAATACAGGACATATATATAAAATCAACTCCTTCATTAACTGCTCCACAAAAGGAGTTATATATTTACTTTACTGTTCCTGTAAAAGTTTTTACGTTGGTAAAACTTTTAGAGAACTTCGCTCACGAATTTCTGAACATAGGGACGATATTAAACAATGCAATATTGACAGCCCTGTGGCAAGACACTATGCACAATTTCATGAATCTAAAACTGATGATTTGAATTTCATTGGAATTGAATCTGTAAAACTTAGTATGCGTGGCGGGGATATTGACAATATCCTGCTACGTAAAGAAACAAAATGGATATATAAACTAAATACCTTAGCACCTCATGGCCTCAATGAAAAATTAGAGTTTGCTTCATTTTTAGCTTAATCCTCTGTGGATATGTGCACATCATCCTGTGTGTGACTACATAGTCTTTTGTGGTATCAAAAATTAAAAATTATGAATGGCGTAATTGCAATACTAAATACAAAAAAACATAGTCTTATTCACGCAATCTGAACATACACACACACTAGTAATATAACAGATTAGATGTATAATATAATCTTCCAATGTATCGAATGTAAGTATGCAAGCATGAGTGTTTAAACATCTACAAAAAAGCAAAATGTTGCTACAAAGTATTAAAGCCGTTTTGAATAACAGATTTTTCTACCAATGACATTCACTACTAGGGCGGCCAAATTCTTATAAATCAGCACAGCCACTGACGTGACGTCAGCACCCGGAAGAAGCTCCATGCTGCTGTATTGAAAGGAGTGAAACGAGCTTTAAGACTCGTCGGTTTGCAGCACTTTGTCAGAGGACCCTTTGCCTGACTGTGGTCTACCCCTTGTCTCACCTGGAAATTTCAGTGTCTCAGGAGCTACAATTCAGGGTAGAGCAACCGCGTGAAAAAGACAGGTACTCTAATGAACTGTTATCTATTTGCACTTTACACATGCCTGTGAAAAAGACGCGGCGAGGGTAAGCTCCCCTTGACTCCTGATGACTTCACGCTACTATGTACATTTAGACACGAAGGGGTAAGACTGTATCCACTTGGTCTGTGCATCTTTAAGGACAGGCACTATACTGCGGATTACAATTATATATCACCTATACATGCAAAGTGACGAACATTTGCCTATTTTTGTATACTGGTGCACCAGTCCCCTGCACGGCCCATCTGACATTTTTTTGCATCTTCTATATCCCTGTATGTATGTGATTGTATGTTTGGATGTATGAACTTATTTAATGTAACTTTAATAAATTTATTTGTATTTAAGAATTCGCCCTATTCTCTTATTTATTATATACAGCTGTGCTCTCTTTTGCCTAGACTTTTAGTTACCTGTATTTTAGGTTTCTACTCTCTTATTTACGTTGTTAGAGACTCACAATAACACTATCTAATAAATATACATTACACAGTACAGTTACACTCATATTAACACTGTCTAATAAATATACATTACACAGTACAGTTACACTTATAATAACACTGTCTAATAAATATACATTACACAGTACAGTTACACTTATAATAACACTGTCTAATAAATATACATTACACAGTACAGTTACACTTATAATAACACAGTCTAATAAATATACATTACACAGTACAGTTAGACTCACAATAACACAGTCTAATAAATATACATTACACAGTACAGTTAGACTCACAATAACACTATCTAATAAATATACATTACACAGTACAGTTAGACTCACAATAACACTATCTAATAAATATACATTACACAGTACAGTTAGACTCACAATAACACAGTCTAATAAAAATACATTACACAGTACAGTTAGACTCACAATAACACAGTCTAATAAATATACATTACACAGTACAGTCAGACTCACAATAACACAGTCTAATAAAAATACATTACACAGTACAGTTAGACTCACAATAACACAGTCTAACAAAATACATTACACAGTACAGTTAGACTCATAATAACACAGTCTAATAAATATACATTACACAGTACAGTTAGACTCACAATAACACAGTCTAATAAATATACATTGTACAGTACAGTTAGACTCACAATAACACAGTCTAATAAATATACATTACACAGTACAGTTAGACTCACAATAACACTATCTAATAAATATACATTACACAGTACAGTTACACTCATATTAACACTGTCTAATAAATATACATTACACAGTACAGTTACACTTATAATAACACTGTCTAATAAATATACATTACACAGTACAGTTACACTTATAATAACACTGTCTAATAAATATACATTACACAGTACAGTTACACTTATAATAACACAGTCTAATAAATATACATTACACAGTACAGTTAGACTCACAATAACACAGTCTAATAAATATACATTACACAGTACAGTTAGACTCACAATAACACTATCTAATAAATATACATTACACAGTACAGTTAGACTCACAATAACACTATCTAATAAATATACATTACACAGTACAGTTAGACTCACAATAACACAGTCTAATAAAAATACATTACACAGTACAGTTAGACTCACTATAACACAGTCTAATAAATATACATTACACAGTACAGTTAGACTCACAATAACACAGTCTAATAAAAATACATTACACAGTACAGTTAGACTCACAATAACACAGTCTAATAAAAATACATTACACAATACAGTTAGACTCACAATAACACAGTCTAATAAATATACATTACACAGTACAGTTAGACTCACAATAACACAGTCTAATAAATATACATTACACAGTACAGTTAGACTCACAATAACACAGTCTAATAAATATACATTACACAGTACAGTTATACTCATATTAACACTGTCTAATAAATATACATTACACAGTACAGTTAGACTCACAATAACACAGTCTAATAAATATACATTACACAGTACAGTTAGACTCACAATAACACAGTCTAATAAATATACATTACACAGTACAGTTAGACTCACAATAACACAGTCTAATAAATATACATTACACAGTACAGTTAGACTCACAATAACACAGTCTAATAAATATACATTACACAGTACAGTTAGACTCACAATAACACAGTCTAATAAAAATACATTGTGCAGTACAGTTAGACTCACAATAACACAGTCTAATAAATATACATTACACAGTACAGTTAGACTCACAATAACACAGTCTAATAAATATATATTACACAGTACAGTTAGACTCACAATAACACTATCTAATAAATATACATTACACAGTACAGTTAGACTCACAATAACACTATCTAATAAATATACATTACACAGTACAGTTAGACTCACAATAACACTATCTAATAAATATACATTACACAGTACAGTTAGACTCACAATAACACTATCTAATAAATATACATTACACAGTACAGTTAGACTCACAATAACACAGTCTAATAAATATACATTACACAGTACAGTTACATTCATAATAACACTATCTAATAAATATACATTATACAGTACAGTTACACTCATATTAACACTGTCTAATAAATATACATTACACAGTACAGTTACACTCATATTAACACTGTCTAATAAATATACATTACATAGTACAGTTACACTCATATTAACACTGTCTAATAAATATACATTACACAGTACAGTTACACTCATATAAACACTGTCTAATAAATATACATTACATAGCACAGTTACACTCATATTAACACTGTCTAATAAATATACATTACACAGTACAGTTACACTCATATAAACACTGTCTAATAAATATACATTACATAGTACAGTTACACTCAAATTAACACTGTCTAATAAAAATATATTACACAGCACAGTTACAGTCACATTAACACTGTCTAATAAATGTACATTACATAGTACAGTTACACTCATATTAACACTGTCTAATAAATATACATTACACAGTACAGTTACACTCATATTAACAATGTCAAATAAATATACATTATAAAGTACAGTTACACTCATATTAACGCTATCTAATAAATATACATTACATAGTACAGGTACACACAAATTAACACTGTCTAATAAAAATACATTACACAGTACAGTTACAGTCACATTAACACTGTCTAATAAATATACATTACACAGTACCATTACACTCATATTAACACTGTCTAATAACTATACATTACACAGTACAGTTACACTTATATTAACACTGTCTAATAAATATACATTACAGAGTACAGTTACACTTATATTAACACTGTCTAATAAATATACATTTTAAAGTACAGTCACACTCATATTAACTCTATCTAATAAATATACATTACACAGTACCATTACACTCATATTAACACTGTCTAATAAATATACATTACACAGTACAGTTACACTTATATTAACACTGTCTAATATACATTACACAGTACAGTTACACACATAATAACACTATCTAATAAATATACATTACACAGTACAGTTATACTCATAATAACACTATCTAATAAATATACATTACACAGTACAGTTACACACATAATAACACTATCTAATAAATATACATTACACAGTACAGTTAGACTCATAATAACACTGTCTAATAAATATACATTACACAGTACAGTTACACTCATATTAACACTGTCTAATAAATATACATTACACAGTACAGTTACACTCATAATAACACTGTCTAATAAATATACATTACACAGTACAGTTACACTCATATTAACACTGTCTAATAAATATACATTACAGAGTACAGTTACACTTATATTAACACTGTCTAATAAATATACATTACACAGTACAGTTACACTCATATTAACACTGTCTAATAAATATACATTACACAGTACAGTTACACTCATATTAACACTATCTAATAAATATACATTACATAGTAAAGTTACAATCATAATAACACTGTCTAATAAATATTCATTACACGGTACAGTTACAATCATATTAACACTGTCTAATAAATATACATTACAGAGTACAGTTACACTCATATTAACACTGTCTAATAAATATACATTACATAGTACAGTTACACTCATATTAACACTGTCTAATAAATATACATTACAGAGTACAGTTACAATCATATTAACACTGTCTAATAAATATACATTACACAGTACAGTTACACTCATATTAACACTGTCTAATAAATATACATTACATAGTACAGTTACACTCATATTAAAGGGACATGAAACCTAATTTTTTTCTTTTGTGATTTAGAAAGAGCATGCAATTTTAAAGAACTTTCTAATTTACTTCTATTATCTCATTTGCTTCATTCTCTTGATATCACTTGCTGAAAAGCATATCTAGATATGCTCAGTAGCTGCTGATTGGTTGCTGCACATAGAGGCCTTGTGTGATTGGATCACACATGTGCATTGCTATTTCTTCAACAAAGGATATCTAAAGAATTGAGCACATTAGATAATAGAAGTAAATTGGAAAGTTGTTTAAAATCACATGCCCTATCTGAATCATGAAAGTTTATTTTTGACTAGACTGCCCCTTTAACACTGTCTAATAAATATACATTACACAGTACAGTTACACACATATTAACACTGTCTAATAAATATACATTACACAGTACAGTTACACTCAGAATAACACTATCGAATAAATATACATTGTACAGTACAGTTAGACTCACAATAACACAGTCTAATAAATATACATTACACAGTACAGTTCCACTCATAATAACACTATCTAATAAATATACATTACACAGTACAGTTACACTCATATTAACACTGCCTAATAAATATACATTACACAGTACAGTTACACTCACAATAACACTATTGAATAAATATACATTGTACAGTACAGTTAGACTCACAATAACAGAGTCTAATAAAAATACATTACACAGTACAGTTACACTCATAATAACACTATCTAATAAATATACATTACACAGTACAGTTACACTCATAATAACACTAGCTAATAAATATACATTACACAGTACAGTTACTCATATTAACACTGTCTAATAAATATAAATTGCACAGTATAGTTAGACTCACAATAACACTCACTAATAAATATATATTACACAGTATAGTTATACTCACAATATCACTGACTAATAAATATACATTACACAGTACAGTTAGACTCACAATAACACTGTCTAATATATATACATTACACAGTACTGTTACACACATAATAACACTATCTAATGAATACATTACACAGTACAGTTACACTCATAATAACACTGTCTAATAAATACATTACAAAGTACAGTTACACTCATAATAACACTGTCTAATAAATATACATTACATAGTACAGTTAGACTCACAATAACACAGTCTAATAAATATACATTACACAGTACAGTTAGACTCACAATAACACTGTCTAATAAATATACATTACACAGTACAGTTACACTTATAATAACACTGTCTAATAAATATACATTACACAGTACAGTGAGACTCACAATAACACTGTCTAATAAATATACATTAGACACTACAGTTACACTCATATTAACACTGTCTAATAAATATACATTGTACAGTACAGTTAGACTCACAATAACACTATCTAATACATATACATTGTACAGTACAGTTAGATTTACAATAACACTGTCTAATACATATTTATTATACAGTAGTTAGACTCACAATAACACTATCTAATAAATATACATTGTACAGAACAGTTAGACTCACAATAACACTTTCTAATAAATATAAATTGTACAGTACAGTTAGACTCACAATAACATTATCTAATAAATATACATTGTAGAGTACAGTTAGACTCACAATAACACTGTCTAATATATATACATTACACAGTACAGTTACACTCACAATAACACTGTCTAATAAATATACATTATACAGTACAGTTAGACTCACAATAACACTATCTATTAAATATAAATTGTACAGTACAGTTAGACTCACAATAACACTATCTAATAAATATACATTGTACAGTACAGTTAGACTCACAATAACACTGTCTAATAAATATAGATTACACAGTACAGTTAGACTCACAATAATACTGTCTAATAAATATACATTACACACTACAGTTATATTCACAATAACATTATCAAATAAATATACATTGTACAGTACAGTTAGACTCACAATAACACTATCTAATAAATATACATTGTACAGTACAGTTAGACTCACAATAACACTGTCTAATAAATATACATTACACAGTACAGTTAGACTCACAATAACACTGTCTAATAAATATACATTAGACACTACAGTTACACTCATATTAACACTGTCTAATAAGTATACATTACAAAGTACAGTTACACTCACAATAACACTATCGAATAAATATACATTGTATTGTACAATTAGACTCACAATAACACTATCTAATAAATATACATTGTACAGTACAGTTAGACTCATAATAACACTGTCTAATAAATATACATTACACAGTACAGTTAGACTCACAATAACACTATCTAATAAATATACATTAGACACTACAGTTACACTCATATTAACACTGTCTAATAAGTATACATTACAAAGTACAGTTACACTCACAATAACACTATCGAATAAATATACATTGTATAGTACAATTAAACTCACAATAACACTGTCTAATAAATATACATTACACAGTACAGTTAGACTCATAATAAAACTGTCTAATAAATCTATTACCTGTTTTCTCTCCTCACAGCACTCTTCCTCCAGTGTCTACTGGAGCATGCACTCTATCTTCTCATGCATACAGTTAAGAAGGTTATTTCTGAATTTTAAACTTAAAAACTTAAAGAAGCTTTGGCTAATACTTGAGGATTTGATGCGAAACCTATTGTGATTCTGGACTTTTGACAACACAGTTCGTAGTATGATTTATTACGGTTCATTTTTGTCTTATGGATAATCCTACTATTATATAAATTTAGACTTTACGGTCCGTTGGACTAAGTCTGTTCATGTATACCTCATTCATGTATAATGTTTGTTTTGTCATATCCTCCTTGAAATACTTCTCAATAAAATTTTGTTGGAAAAAAAAAAAAACTGTCTAATAAATATACATTACACAGTACAGTTACATTCATAATAACACTATCTAATAAATATACATTACACAGTACAGTTACACTCATAATACCACTATCTAATAAATATACATTACACAGTACAGTTACACTCATATTAACACTGTCTAATAAATATACATTACATAGTACAGTTACACTCATATTAACACTGTCTAATAAATATACATTACACAGTACAGTTACACTCATATTAACACTGTCTAATAAATATACATTACACAGTAGAGTTACACTCATATTAACACTGTCTAATAAATATACATTACACAGTACAGTTACACTCATATTAACACTGTCTAATAAATATACATTACATAGTACAGTTACACTCATATTAACACTGTCTAATAAATATACATTACACAGTACAGTTACACTCATATTTACACTGTCTAATAAAAATACATTAAATAGTACAGTTACACTCATATTAACACTGTCTAATAAATATACATTACACAGTACAGTTACACTCATATTAACACTGTCTAATAAATATACATTACACAGTACAGTTACACACATAATAACACTATCTAATAAATATACATTACATAGTACAGTTACAATCATATTAACACTGTCTAATAAATATACATTACACAGTACAGTTAGACTTATATTAACACTCAAAAATGGAGTCTGGCGCGTTTCGGCTGTTCTGCCTTATTCATAGACTCATTATACTTGTGTCACCTGTGGAGCTTTATACACTCCCTCACAACCTTATTGGTTACCTGTGTGTGTGAACTCTCCTCCCATGTTGCGATACATTAGAAAAATAGACCTCTCTCCCCACTATACCTCTATTGGTGTGTTATCAGAAAATATTCAAAAGCACTTGACCGAATTGGGGATACATTAATACAGATTACTGCAGTGTCTATGTCTATGGAATGCCAGCTATTTTTGTCAATTCCTCTTGCTATGTTATTCACTGTTATAAAGTGATATATAATTGCGTGACTCTCCTATTTACAAAGCTTGCAGTCCATACAGCTTACACTATGTGTTACTTGACATTCTCAGAAATTGCTACCTCTATTTGTCACTATTCAAAGGCTCTTAATGTTACATTATTCTGCTGATTATTTATCTTTCAATCTTAGCGGCTAACGTTACTAGTCACTGAACAGTATTCATATCTTATCCTATGGAAAAACTCTTGGCTTAAACTATGAAGCTGTATTCCAATCACATATTAGTACCAGGCTAATGGATAACACATATAAACATATTGCTACCGGAGTACATAACTAACACAATGTTGCTGTAAGTTACATAAATTGAATGACTCCATATACAAAATTGTTTATTATCTACATACTTTTGCCTACTAACTAAAATGACACTTTATAAATACAAACATAATAGCTGTTTAGATCAATGAATCCAGTAACTTATTCTCCTACTGGATAATATATACTGACTGTAATCTCGTAAACTACTCAATATGTGTCTGTATTAACGTTTTGTTCATGCCTACAGGTCTGCAAGTAGGGTAAAAATCCAGTATGCTTCTCTATGAAACATCTCTTGTTCTCTATTACCTCTCGGTTTTTTATTGATAAAATCAATTATCATCCATCTAAATGAGTCTACAGCTCCCTGATGTTCGTATAAATTTTTTTTGGCTACTCCAGTAGTGGTCTTTTCCGTATCTATATCATTTAGATGCTCTCTAATTCTGGCTCAAGCCTCTCTAGAGGTGCATGCTACATACTGTACATTACATTTGTTGCACTGCACCATATAGATAACAAATTCTGTCCTGCAGTTGGTGCACTGTTTGCTCTCATAGACCTTCTGAGTGTATGCAGATTGAAACACTTTACTAACTAGTGTATAGCTACAGGCTGTGCAACTCCTCGTGCCACATTTATAGTGGCCTTTGCAACTTAGCCAACTACTTTCTCTTCTCGGTTTACTTAGAACACTAGGGGAAATCATAATCCCAATTGTAATGTTTCTTCTGGACGTAAAGCTACAACCCTTATCTACAATATTTTTCAATATACCCCTTAAAATTGGGAGATTCTTCTTGATTATATTGCAGATATTTCTGTACTGACTCGTATAAGTTGTCACAAAGGTGATCTCACTCTTCACCTAATTTTTTTGGGCTGCAAAAGCGAATCCCTAGATATTAGTTTGACATCCTTCAATGCTTTGTTAATGGGACCCTCAGGATATCCCCTTTCTCTCAGTTTGTTTAGTAAAACCATGCTCTCTGCCTGATAATCAGATTCATCAGAGCAAATGCGCTTTGCCCTGATGAACTGTCCCTTAGCCATGCCATAATTCCGATCAGCCAATAGAATGCGAGCTCAATCTGATTGGCTGATCGGATCAGCCAATCGGATTGAACTTGATTCTGATTGGCTGATTCCATCAGCCAATCAGAATTTTCCTACCTTAATTCCGATTGGCTGATAGAATCCTATCAGCCAATCGGAATTCGAGGGACGCCATCTTGGATGACGTCCCTTAAAGGAACCGTCATTCTTCAGTTGGACGTCGTCGGAAGAAGATTGATCTGCGCTGGAGGTCTTCACGATGGAGCCGTTCCTCATCGGATGAAGATAGAAGATGCCGCTTGGATCAAGATGGTTGCCGGTCTGGATCGCCTCTTCTTCCCGGATAGGATGAAGACTTTGGAGCCTCTTCTGGACCTCTTCAGCAACAGGATTATGGATCGCCAGCCCCCGCTTGGGTTGGATGAAGATTTTGGAGACAGGACCGATCGGTGATACCCGGTGAGGTGAAGATAAGGTAGGAAGATCTTCAGGGGCTTAGTGTTAGGTTTATTTAAGGGGGGTTTGGGTTAGATTAGGGGTATGTGGGTGGTGGGTTGTAATGTTGGGGGGGGGTATTGTATGTGTTTTTTTACAGGCAAAAGAGATGAATTTCTTGGGGCATGCCCCGCAAAGGGCCCTGTTCAGGGCTGGTAAGGTAAAAGAGCTTTGAACTTTTGTAATTTAGAATAGGGTAGGGCATTTTTTTATTTTGGGGGGCTTTATAATTTCATTAGGGGGCTTAGAGTAGGTGTAATTAGTTTAAAATTGTTGTAATATTTTTCTAATGTTTGTAAATATTTTTTTATTTTTTGTAACTTAGTTCTTTTTTATTTTTTGTACTTTAGTTAGTTTATTTAATTGTAGTTATTTGTAGGTATTGTATTTAATTAATGTATTGATAGTGTAGTGTTAGGTTTAATTGTAGGTAATTGTAGGTATTTTATTTAATTTATTTATTGATAGTGTAGTGTTAGGTTTAATTGTAACTTAGGTTAGGATTTATTTTACAGGTAATTTTGTAATTATTTTAACTATTTTAGCTATTAAATAGTTCTTAACTATTTAATAGCTATTGTACCTGGTTAAAATAAATACAAAGTTACCTGTAAAATAAATATAAATCCTAAAATAGCTATAATATAATTATAATTTATATTGTAGCTATATTAGGGTTTATTTTACAGGTAAGTATTTAGCTTTAAATAGGAATCATTTATTTAATAAGAGTTAATTTATTTTGTTAGATTTAAATTATATTTAATTTAGGGGGGTGTTAGGGTTAAAGTTAGACTTAGCTTTAGGGGTTTATAAATTTATTAGAGTAGCGGTGAGCTCCTGTCGGCAGATTAGGGGTTAATACTTGAAGTTAGGTGTCGGCAAAGTTAGGGAGGGCAGATTAGGGGTTAATACTATTTATTATAGGGTTATTGAGGCGGGAGTGAGGCGGATTAGGGGTTAATACATTTATTATAGTAGCGCTCAGGTCCGGTCGGCAGATTAGGGGTTAATAAGTGTAGTTAGGTGGAGGCGACGTTGGGGGCGGCAGATTAGGGGTTAATAAATATAATATAGGGGTCGGCGATGTTAGGGCAGCAGATTAGGGGTACATAGGGATAATGTAGGTGGCGGGGGTGTACGGAGCGGCAGATTAGGGGTTAAACATAATATGCATGGGTCAGCGATAGCGTGGGCGGCAGATTAGGGGTTAATAAGTGTAAGGTTATAGGTGTTTAGACTCGGGGTACATGTTAGGGTGTTAGGTGCAGACGTAGGAAGTGTTTCCACATAGAAAACAATGGGGCTGCGTTAGGAGCTGAACGCGGCTTTTTTGCAGGTGTTAGTTTTTTTTTCAGCTCAAACAGCCCCATTGTTTTCTATGGGGGAATCGTACATAAGCACGTTTTTTAAGCTGGCCGCGTCCGTAAGCACCGCTGGTATCGCGAGTTGAAGTTGCGGTAAATATGCTATACGCTCCTTTTTTGGAGCCTAACGCAGCCATTCTGTGAACTCTAAATACCAGCGGTATTTAAAAGGTGCGGCCAGAAAAAAGCACGCATAGCTAACGCACCCCTTTGGCCGCAGAACTCTAAATCTAGGCGTATGTGTTTCCATAGAGCTGGGACCTAATCTAATAACAATCATTTTGGTGAACTTTCTCCCTATTCTCTTTTGGTTTTTAACCCCTTAATGACCGGACCATTTTTCAATTTTCTTACCCTTAATGACAATGGCTATTTTTACATTTCTGCAGTGTTTGTGTTTAGCTGTAATTTTCCTCTTACTCATTTACTGTACCCATACATATTATATACCGTTTTTCTCGCCATTAAATGGACTTTCTAAGGATACCATTATTTTCATCATATCTTATAATTTCCTGTAAAAAAAAATATAAAATATGAGGAAAAAATTGAAAAAAACACACTTTTTCTAACTTTGACCCCCAAAATCTGTTACACATCTACAATCACCAAAAAACACCTATGCTAAATAGTTTCTAAATTTTGTCCTGAGTTTAGAAATACCCAATGTTCACATGTTCTTTACTTTTTTTGCAAGTTATAGGGCCATAAATACAAGTAGCACTTTGCTATTTCCAAACAACTTTTTTTCAAAATTAGCGCTAGTTACATTGGAACCCTGATATCTGTCAGGAATACCTGAATATCCCTTGACATGTATATATTTTTTTTTAGAAGACAACCCAAAGTATTGATCTAGGCCCATTTTGGTATATTTCATGCCACCATTTCACCGCCAAATGTCATCAAATAAAAAAAAAAGTTCACTTTTTCACAAATTTTGTCACAAACTTTAGGTTTCCCACTGAAATTATTTACAAACAGCTTCTGCAATTAAGGCACAAATGGTTGTAAATGCTTCTTTGGGATCCCCTTTGTTCAGAAATAGCAGACTTATATGGCTTTGTGGTTGCTTTTTGGTAAGTAGAAGGCCGCTAAATGCTGCTGCGCACCACACGTAAATTATGCCCAGCAGTTAAGGGGTTAAATTAGGTAGCTTGTAGGGAGCTTGCAGGGTTAATTTTAGCTTTAGGGTAGAGATCAGCCTCCCACCTGACACATCCCACCCCCTGATCCCTCCCAAACAGTTCTCTTCCCTCCCCCACCCCACAATTGTCCCCGCCATCTTAAGTACTGGCAGAAAGTCTGCCAGTACTAAATAAAAGGAGTTTTTATTTTTTTTAATAAAAAAAAATAAAATGTTTTAGCTGTGATGGACTCCTGCCTTAGCCCCAACCTCCATGATCCCCCCCCCCCAGCAATCTAACCCTCTCCCCTACCTAATTGCCGCCATCTTGGGTACTGGCAGCTGTCTGCCAGTACCCAATTTGCCCCCCAAAAAAGTGTTTTTAATTATTTTTTATTACTAATTTATTTTTTTCTGTAGTGTAGCAGCCCCCCCACAATACCCCAACCCCCTCCCCCTCCCAGATCCTCATATATATATATTTCCCCCCCTCTTCCCACTCATTGGTGTCAGTGTGGGTAGGTGATCGCGGGCGTGCGCGCGCCCCCGCACGCTCCCGGCACCCGGCGTGCACATTGCACTAACAGGAGCCGGATGCCGGGTAGCGATGGGCCGCCCACCCGCCTCCCAGTTGCGCTCCCACCCACCAACGAACCGGCCGCATCGCTACCGGTGCAGAGAGGGCCACAGAGTGTCTCTCTCTGCATCGGATGCTTTCTAAGGGTATTGCAGGATGCCTCAATATCGAGGCATCACTGCAATACCCTGAGAGCTGCTGGAAGCGATTGCGATCGCTTCCAGCACTCTCTTAGACAAGTGACGTACCAGGTACGTCCATTGTCACTAACTGCAAGTTTTTGCAGGACGTACCTGGTACGTCACTTGTCATTAAGGGGTTAACAATATATTAGTCCCATGACTGTTTGTTAAAGTATCTTTTTTACAAGCACATGCCTGATATTAAATATAATACAGTTGTAATTTTCATTAAAAAAAATCAAATATCAACACAGCTCAAGCAGATAATGAGTGTTTAAATCTTGTATCTTAGAAAAGTTAAGGTGGAGTTAGATACAGCCATCTAATTTTCGGTTGTGTGATTTAGAGATGTACAAATCAAGTCATGTTAATGACAAGGCTATGCAGTATAAAGTCTACGTAACAACTTTGGCTATGTCACTTTTAAGAAATGTGTAGGGTGAACTTGTTAGATTAAAGTGACAGTGTAGCTTAATTCTTATAATAAATATAGCTTAGTTATTATGGTATCATTATTTGCAAGGTAACCTAGGTAGAGTAAATGATCCTTAAAGAAATCATGATAGCTAAGTTTATTTTCACATTTAGACAGAGCTAGTTATTGTTTGCCATATTGATGACTTTTCATTCTAGTGGAGTCAAATGAAGGGACAGTTAACTCATAGATATTTCAACATATAATTTCTCACAATTATCCTCTTTACCTGCTGGAGTGTATAAAAGGGTTTACAAGTATTTTTGTTACCCTATTTTTATTTTAAAATAGTTTTTCTCCTATGGTATCTCCAGCTATTCATAATGTTTTGTCCTTAAGGTAAAGCTGTGTAAACACAGCCATTTTAAGATAATTCACTCCAAGTGGGGCATATAATATATAAGGTAACACAAGATTTTTACATTTAGGTTGATTATTTTGCAGATATAAGATGTATATGTAAACAGTGGGATAAAGTTAGGAGATTATATCTACAAGCTAAGAAAATGGAAGTTTGTTGTGGCTTCAAAATAATAATTCAGACAAACAGGTAAATTTTAATTTCATACATGATATACTCTGCTGCTAATAAAATAATAAGGAATTGTAAACACATTAAGTGATCCAAATATTAGAGTATACTGTCCCTTTAAGAGTCTGCACTGAACCATTCCAAATCTCCATCAAAGGAGGGAGATAAGTGGACAGTTTACATACAATGTCCTCACACAGGTCAAATGTATATTCATAAAACAGGCGTGAGTATGCTGTAATGTGTATTAAAGTAAATATCTATTTTTGGTTTACTGTCCCTTTAAATGTATCTAACCTTTCACAGGGTATACACTCAGCTATTCAAATATATTTTCATATTTAGACATGACTGCATATTTCTTTATAAAAATTCCCATTGCATATTTACTGATAGAATATTGGCTATTATGTCAACTATTTAGTTAGAGTTAATAGCTTGTGATGGCTATTTTATTCGTAGTGAAAGTGAAATGCAAACAAAAGTTAATCTTCCATGATATAGACAGAGCAGATTTGAATCTAAAATAAAAATAGACTTTAATAATCACATATGGTTCATTCTCATGTTATCCTAAGTTTGCACAAACTACAGTGAGGCAAAAAAGTATTTAGTCAGCCACCAATTGTGCAAGTTCTCCCACTTAAGAAGATGAGAGAGGCCTGTAATTTTCATCATAGGTATACCTCAACTATGAGAGACAAAATGTGGAAACAAATCCAGACAATCACATTGTCTGATTTGGAAAGAAATTATTTGCAAATTATGGTGGAAAATAAGTATTTGGTCAATATCAAAAGTTTATCTCAATACTTTGTTATAAATTCTTTGTTGGCAGTGACAGAGGTCAAACGTTTTCTGTAAGTCTTCACAAGGTTGTCACACACTGTTGCTGGTATGTTGGCCCATTCCTGCATGCAGATCTCCTCTAGAGCAGTGATGTTTTGGGGCTGTCGCTGGGCAACACAGACTTTCAACTCCCTCCAAAGGTTTTCTATGGGGTTGAGATCTGGAGACTGGCTAGGCCACTCCAGGACCTTGAAATGCTTCTTACGAAGCCACTCCTTCATTGCCTGGGCGGTGTGTTTGGGATCATTGTCATGCTGAAAGACCCAGCCACGTTTTATCTTCAATGCCCTTGCACTCAAAATCTCACAATACATGGCCCCATTCATTCTTTCATGTACACGGATCAGTCGTCCTGTTCCCTTTGCAGAGAAACAGCCCCAAAGCATGATGTTGCCACCCCCATGCTTCACAGTAGGTATGGTGTTCTTTGGTTGCAACTCAGCATTCTCTCTCCTCCAAACACGACGAGTTGTGTTTCTACCAAACAGTTCTACTTTGGTTTCATCTGACCATATGACATTGTCCCAATACGCTTCTGGATCATCCAAATGCTCTCTAGCATACTTCAGACGGGCCCGGACATGTACTGGCTTAAGCAGGGGGACACGTCTGGCACTGCAGGATCTGAGTCCCTGGCAGCGTAGTGTGTTACTGATGGTAGCCTTTGTTACATTGGTCCCAGCTCTCTGCAGAACATTCACTAGGTCCCCCCGTGTGGTTCTGGGATGTTTGCTCACCGTTCTTGTGATCATTTTGACCGCACAGGGTGAGATCTTGTGTGGAGCCCCAGATCAAGGGAGATTATCAGTGGTCTTGTATGTCTTCCATTTTCTAATTATTGCTCCCACAGTTGATTTCTTCACACCAAGCAGCTTGCCTATTGCAGATTCAGTCTTCCCATCCTGGTGCAGGTCTACAATTTTGTTTCTGGTGTCCTTCGACAGCTCTTTGGTCTTCACCATAGTGGAGTTTGGAGTGTGACTGTTTGAGGTTGTGGACAGGCGTCTTTTATACTGATAACAAGTTCAAACATGTGCCATTAATACAATAATGAGTGGAGGACAGAGGAGCCTCTTAAAGAAGAAGATACAGGTCTGTGAGAGCCAGAAATCTTGATTGTTTGTAGGTGACCAAATACTTATTTTCCACCATAATATGCAAATAAATTCTTTCCAAATCAGACAATGTGATTGTCTGGATTTGTTTCCACATTTTGTCTCTCATAGTTGAGGTATACCTATGATGAAAATTACAGGCCTCTCTCGTCTTCTTAAGTGGGAGAACTTGCACAATTGGTGGTTGACTAAATACTTTTTTGCCCCACTATATATAGATCTCACAACAGACGTTACATATGATGGTAGACATCTGAATTTAGATTTGTCACACATCAAATAGGAATAATGCTTTTTCTTGTGCTCTCCCGAATATGCGTCACAGAGCTAAAATGGAATTGCGCATCCGTGAAATCCCTATCCTCCACTATTTCATACCTTGAATATCGATTCATACAAAAGTTAGAAATATTAATTTGTATTATTCAATCTTTACAATGATCCTATTGGAATATTGTGATACACACAATTGTAAATATATTCTAAAGATTTACAAATTATAATCATCACACTACTAGATCCAAATCAATTCCTAATCACGGATGCGCAATTACGCTTTCAATTACTGCACAATTCTCATGGAAGATATAATTGCGCAGAGACGTGAACATGGGTTTGCTGTAACAGTGGCATTACTTTAGACATGTTTGTCAAATGTATACATTAATTAGTATAAATGTGAAGAATACAGTATCGTGATTTTCAATCTTATAAATTCCAAAAGCTATACTAGCAATATAAAAAGAAAAAATGACCGCTCAATGTCTAACAATTGATGACAATGCAAGAAGACATAAAATGACTTAAAGAGACAGTCAACAACATAAAAGCTTGAATAAAAATATACATGATCTCTTTCTTTATAGAATGTTTAACTTTGTCAATTTGAAAAAGAATGTATGATTGTTTGTGTCAAAGTTTGGAGTTGTATTAATGATATCCAATCTTGATTTAATATTTTACAGAGATAGATGTTGGTGCTGGAACCTCAAGCCCGGGTTTGTCCCAGTCTGGTATGTCTCATTATACTTTACTTTTGTGTTACAAATTTGGACATAACATTGCCTTAGTCTATTCACATTGATTTATATCAACATGGATCCTCTAATTCGATTTCAAGTGTATTTAAAAAGAAGAATCATGGGGGGAGCTTCCGAGCGGTGACCAAGATGGCCGCTAATCTCAGAGTCTGAGCAAACGAGCTGATATCTCTGCTGGATATCACTCATATGATCAACCATCCAGGATTTGTTTCTGACTACTTTGCATATGCTATGCATACTGCACATTTTGGTATAAATATTATTTATCATCTTTGGTTCTGAGACACTGGGACGGAGAGGAGTGCAGCTGCGGCCTTCACTAAGACCGACTCCTACCCCCCCCCCCCCCCCTGGGACACCGGGTAATATAGCGACAGCTACCATACATATATAACATTCCAGTGAGACAATACCCCTAAAGACAAATCCTACAAATGTTATAGCACTGGGTCAATTGAAAGAAATATTTAGTTTGTTTCACAAGATACAACATGGCAATGCTACAAAGCTTTAAAATGGCACTTTTGGACATATTTAACAATTACTCTCTGCAGCTGGAACAGGCTCTCTACCAAGCTTTCTCAGAAACCCCAAACGATTACTCACCGATGTTGGATTGGCAGTGAGCACACTCAGATGAGCCCATTAATAATCCTTTCTGCACGGACCCGCAAGATGACACTGGCAAGCAATGGGTTAACGATTACGCGGCCTTACCTACGGCGCCATCCTCACTAGAGGGATTGATCAGTCAGGAACCCCCGCAATCTGTGATGTTTATACTATTATTGTGACTATTTTAGAGGATGCTTGATGCTCTTAGATACTTACTGGAGGAAAGTCCACAACTTTAAAATCTTAATATTGGTCATTAAACTTAAATTAATACCGGGCTGCCAGCGGCCGAGGCGGCGGACTTTGTCTGTCTCATATTACCTGTATAATGACCACATGGTTTTGAGCTCTGGTTAGTGTTTATAAACGATAATAGTCACATCACTTTTACCTTACATAGAGCCTGACCTCCTATAATAATAAACGATAATGCATACGACCTGAGCTATAGTCTACCTCCTACTACATAAATCCATGTATTTTTAAACAGTCCTTTTAACAATACAATTTCTAGTTAAATTATTTACATTTCAGGCCTTGATGATACCTAGTCAGTAGGCTAGTCGGACGGCAATAATCCTTGCCCACACTTTATACTGTTTAACTTCAGCTCCTACCTCCATAATGCCACGTTTTAATATATATATATAAAAAAAAAATCCTGCGCCATAGTTTATAATTTTGGCACTTTGGTTCAATGTACAGTCACTTTTTGTTTTAACTTTGCTACACCTTTCATTTTGCAGCCAGGGTTATTGATAGTTCTTTGTAAGCCCGTGATATAATTTTCTTCCTATGGATGAACTCTTTATTGTTGGATCACTATGCTCTAACACATGTTTATTATTACATTGAGGGTATCAATATAAATATTCAAGTTCCAAAATATTTTTTGACATTTTACATGCTGTCTTTTACTAGTCCGTTCTCATATCACAGTTTGAGATATAAGGTAAAGAAACTTATCCTATAAATTTAAAATGGAGGTTTATCAGTCGTGATCCAAAAGCGGTCCCCTACTGTTCATGGCTGTCATCTGCCGCTTCATACCCTCTGTAGTACAGCAAGGTCCAAAAGTGGCCTCAGATATCATTTAGAAGACATACAATTACACCAGCAAACTGATGTCTACTGATTTATGTTAAACAATGCCATATAACTATGTTATGTATATTTTGGTTGAACTTCTTTTGCAGGTACAACTTGAAACATTTGTGTGTATTGATTTTACTCTAGTGCATTATTTGTGTTCTGTCAACTAAACCTCAATAAAAAAAAAATATATATATATATATATATATATATATATATATATATATATATATATATATATATATATATATAAAAAGAAGAAGAATCACAATTCAGAGATCGAAATCCATTGTAATCCAAATCATAATTTATTAGTATTTGAAGATATTCCTCTGATTCTTGCTATCTTTATTTGAATGTAATATTAGGGTCTTGCCCATTTTGTATTCTGCACCTGGGTAGTGCTTGACAGTTGTTGGCTACATTTAGACAACACTAACACATTTTTACACATGTGCAGAATATATAAATATACATCTCATATGCTTTGGTATTTTCTTCTTATCATTAAGAGAGAAGGAGAATTAAAGATTCATGATGATAGTAGGAAATTATATATATTTTTGAAATTGCATGCTCTCTCCGATTCATTACATCAACATATAGAAAAGACAATTCCTTTAGAATGACATTCTCAAATATTTGTATGGAATTTATCTATAGATAAACAATATCTTTAGCATTGATAACACTAATTTTATGAAACAATACTGTGATTTAAATCACATCTTTCAATCTCGGACTACCTTTATATCTAAGCAAATTCTAACAGCACCATGATGACATAGTTTAAAATATATCTTATATCTTGCATTGTGAACAATATGTGTTGTGTCAGAAACCAGATTACTGTACATTGCACAAATGTATATATGTGCCACATGTATTATGCTCTAGTTGTCAACAGTTGTTATTCAAAGTGTTGTCTGTTTGGATTCTTTTACAAAGAGGGACCAATAGTTAATTGTAGATATGCCATAGATTAATATGATAAGAATTGGCTGTCTAATATTTTAAGAAATCGGACATATGTGAAAGACATCATTTTCTTTCCACTCACCTTGATGAACTAATTAATTTATTTTTCATATTAGTGGTATAGTGTTCACATTTCAAAAGATATTATTTCAAATAGTTTAGAATAATGTTATTTTGGAATACCAAATATGTATATTTAAAGTTGATGTAAAATTGTGTTACATAATATTTATTTATATCATTACTAGATCTAGTTATTGTGACAGACTCTGAGGGATCCAGCACTGACACAGACCTGCCTTTGCAGGGTTCTGGTAAGTCCATTGACTCATTCATATATCATTAAAGGTGTCTTTTTCCAAAATATTCTGATGATGATTATGATGAAGCATTCCATTTAAATAAAACTTATAATGTATTCCTCTTATTATATATATATATATATATATATATATATATATATATATATATATATATATATATATTTATTTTTTGTTATTTTAATATTATTATCTCAAAGCTTCTTAGTCTACACATTTGTGCTTCAGAACATGGCTAGCACATGTTGATATTTTGTATAAATGTAGACAACAATCATCAAGCGATACACAAATGAGAACTATTAAATGTTCCATGTACTATGCTTTTTTCCTGATTTTCAAAATACAGACAATCACATTTAATTATTAATCATCGATAATTATATATTTTATTTCATTTGCATGCTCCATCAAAATTATGAAATTCCTAACTTTGGTTCAGTATCTCTTTAATGCAACATTGATGTGTGTCCTTGAGCACCAGTAACACATGTTATAATATTTGATTTTAAAGTAAACACAACATATTATGTTTTACAGAGATTGATGTTACATGTGTGATGGAGGAGGAAGTGGCTCCCTCTGGGTCTGATGGTATGTTAAATATATCTAACATGTATCTAACATGTATTATTGTTTACAAATCATACTATTGAAGAAAAATAAAGTCTACAGCTTTGTCACTTTAAAATATATTATTCAATTATTTTTAAAATACACTACTGCCCCCCTTTCTACATCATGCAGCATGAACATATGTTTTTATTTCTTTTCCTATTTATGTATGAATTGTCATGAATGACATCATTATGTCACATGCATATTACATCCAAACCCCCAATAATCATCTTATGATTGTACAGACAGTCATTGCTATTCATCTGAGTGCCTAGATGCAGACCATCTCATTAGGTCATAACTGTTCTAAACTTCTCAGCCACTTCTAGGTATACATAAAACATAAACGTGTTGAAATTCATTGATGTAATTTGATGATGTATGATATGTAAAGGGATTTGCTAATGATTTATGTGTAGAGTGTCCATTTCACTCAAACAAACATTAATCTTTCTCTAACCTAGAAAATGCAATTCTGAATGTGTCTATTAATATTGGGATGACATACCTTTAATCCTAATGTAAAAGAGATATTCACAAAACATACTCTGTAAAAGAATGTCAGATTGATACCATTCTATTCTTAATCTTTAATATGAACTGTAGTATCTACCGTGTATAGATTCTGAATAGTAATTGACTGAACCATCAAGCTTAAAATAATTCTATTTAAGATTACAAAGGCAATCATCTTAATATATATGTTAATCAGTGATTACCTTGTTTCAAAGGCTATGTGGAGTGGCCATTTAGATTTGATCATATTACACACTCCCATATTATCCAATTGTTGGAGTCTCCAAAATCAATCCACGGGCATGTGTCTAAAAGAACTCTATGGCATTTCAATCTCAAATGCATACATGCGTACTGATATATTATCAAAAAGAGAAATATCTTATTATAAAATCATAAAGATTAGCACATAATGTTGGTTTTGAAAAAATATGGTTTTTAATGTATTGATCAAACGTTCCATGAAAAATACCAGTGAACAATCAGTTTCAAGGATCAATTGAATATTATTATTAATTATACTTGATTCAAATCAATCAATACCTTTAAACATAGTCATTATTGTGACTTTGAATAAATATTTTATATGAACAACAATACAGATTTTAAATGATGGTGAATATTGATTTCTATCAAGATAATAACATATTTCATATAATACATGTATTTATGAAATTGTATTATATATTTCAGATGAACCTTCCACATCTGGGCATCAGTCTCCCGGCCCTTCCCGTCCTGACCCCTCTCCCGGCCCTTCCCGTCCTGACCCCTCTCCCGCCCCTTCCCATCCTGACCCCTCTTTCTGCCCTTCCCATCCTGACCCCTTACCCACCCCTTCCCAAAAGAAATCCCTGTCCTCCTTCGCCGCTCTCAACGTTTTGCCCATCCTGCCTCTACCCCACCTGCACAGCCACCAAAAACCCCAGCCCATGACTCCCCAGCCGTGCAGGCTCCACCAGAGCAGGACCCCAATCCCCCACCTCGCCACATCCCTCCCCCTTGCACCATTCCTCCCCAACAACACCTTTCCCCTAATCCCCACCTTCATTGTCCTGGGTGTCGGATTGTCCTTCCCAGCCACCGATGTAAGTATAATTACAAATCAACCTTAGAACATACATTCTTAATAGGACATTATACTGATCTAATTATACATACATTGATTTTGAATTGACAATGTTTTATAAACCTTATTTATTTGGTTAATGTAAATGTTTCCGATCTTCAGTTTTGGAAATCAACATCCACATTTTCTAATATCTAAATGATATTGCCTAGATGTTGGGTATCTATTATGTATATATGCAAATATTTTGGATTTGGTATCACCGCCCTTTTCACAGTGTATCATAAACCAAAGATATTTTTTTTCAAGTTTGATAGTGTTTTGATTTTTCTTAATATCTTAATGGTTTATCTCTGAAGAACATATTTAATGTGTAAATCTTTTTCTCTATAGCATATTTTATTATAATAATGATTTGTATTTGAATTAGTACAATGTGTCTTTGCTCTCTTTTTATTATGTTCTGTAATTATTATTAATTTGTATTATTTATTTTTGTTTAAGTTGTGACTCAGCATGGTTAACGCTAGTGGCTCTAGTAAGGATTGAGCAAACCATGCTGAATTCCAATCAGTTGCTGGGAAGGATGCATGAGACCATGCATATCCAGCTGCTGCTTCATCGCTTGACTCTAGAACGAATAAAGAGTTTAGAGGCATTGCATGAAGCCGCAGCTGGAGATGCGCAGGACAATGAAGGTGATGCTGATGCCCCATGAGTGGAGGATCCGGAGATGGCACGAGGGAGAACTAATAAATCCTTTATCCACATGTTGTTTTTTGGTGTTATATTCTGTTGCCATTTGGCCTATTTAGTGTTTATTGTTGGCCTTTGTTTGTCCTTGTCAACTCCCTCCAAGGACTATGATGCACTATGTCACCTTGTCAGATGTCCCCAAAGGGGCTGTGTTGGCCTTTGTTTGCCCTTGTCAACTCCCTCCAAGGACTGTTATGAACTATGTCACCTTGTCAGATAGCTCCAAAGGGGCTGTGTTGGCCTTTATTTGCCCTTGTCAACTCCCTCCAAGGACTGTGATGCACTATGTGTAATAATCCTAATACTTCTTAGGATTATGAAATAGCTTTTGGTATAGCATATGTTAAATATATATATAAAATTTGTTGTGTCACACCAATTTTAGAAGTGAGCGCTATGTGAAGTGTCACCTTGAGAATTAGTGTATTTGTTAGGCAATAGAACAATTCAGAAGGATCTCTGTACTGTTTACCTAAAAAAGCAAATAGATCAATTAAGTTGCAATGTTACAGCAAAAGGCTCTGGAGCAAATGGAACAATGACTCAAAAAACAGTCTCAGAAGCAGCTTAGGCGTGTTGACAATGTATCAAATAACAGGATAGCTTGCTTCACTTACTTCGTTCTGGTATAGTTCAGTGCCCGGCGTTTTCTGCAGCTCCTTGTGAATGAGCGTGTCAAGGTGGGAGGAGTATCAGCAGCGCAACCGGAGGAGGTTCAGAGTTCGGCGTCTGATGTCACAATGCACTCGGCACAAGCCGATAGTGAGAACTGCTGACAGGAAACCAAGAAAGGTAGAGTTTGTACTTTTATGAATGAATAAAGTATAAGTACCTTGTAATAGCTGATTCAGTAATTCCAGTACAGCGATGAACTTATGTACAGTGGTAGTTGAATCGTTAGGTCGTGTAAGTCCGGAATGCCTTGGAGGACAATTACGGTGGTGGTGAAAAGTATTCCAATCTCAGAGTGTAATTAAGGTTTCCTCAGAGCACACACAAAATAGACAATTGTAAAGTTAGACAATGAAAGTCCAAAGATATATGAGGTTGAGGAATATAACTCCAGCTTAGGTGAAAAGGTGTGACTGCAGGGTAGTTCACAAATTACTAAGCAAAGCTTAGAGGTGTGACCAGGTGTTATAAAGGGGGCGTGAGGATACTATAGGATGAGAGAATTAAAGGTATACAACCAAATGCCAATATCCTGACATGACCCCCTCCTCAAGCAAGCTGATCCTCAGCTTGAGGTCTTGGATGGTCAGGGTTCCTCCGGAGAAACAAGGACACCAATTGAGGTTCAGATAAATTAGTAGAGGGTTCCCAACTATCCTCCTCTTCAGTGAAGTTTTTCCACCGGACCAAATATTGAAGAACCCCTTTAGTATAACGAGAATCCAGTATCCGCTGAACCTCGAAAACATCAGATTCTGAGGGCAGCATAGCCGTGGGTATCAGTGGCACTGAAGATCTGGTTGGAACATAGGGTTTCAATAGGGAGACATGGAAGGTTGGGTGTATTTTCATGGAAGAAGGTAACTGTAGAGCAACTGCATTGTCGTTCACCACTTTCGTGACAGGAAAAGGACCACAACATTTTTGAACAAGTTTTCTACTGGGAAAATGGAATTTTATGTTTTTCGTGGATAACCACACCTGATCACCAACTTTATATTCCAGTGGTTTTCTATGTCTTAAATCGTAGTAGATTTTTTGAGAAGCTTGGGCTTTCAGAATATTGTCTTTAATGAATTTGAAGTTATCCAAGATGATGTTTTTTAACTCGTCAATGAGAGGAGAATTAGATGGGTTAGAGGGTATGGAGGTGAAATTAGGGTGAAACCCATAGTTAGCATAGAACAGGGTTAATTTCGTTGATGTACTGGTTAAATTATTATAAGCGTATTCTGCGTACGGTAAGAATTTAACCCAATCATTTTGTTGATATGAACAAAAACAACGGAGATACTCATTGAGCCACTGATTCAATCTCTCCGTCTGTCCGTTTGCTTGTGGATGGAAAGACGTAGTATAATGATGTTAAATGTTCAATGTTTTGCAGAGGTCCTTCCAGAATCGAGAGGTGATTTGCGAACCCTTATCGGATATAATCACTGAGGGTAGACCATGCAATTTCAATATGTTTTCCAAGAAAAGTGTGGCAGTTTCTGAGGAAGTGGGTAATTTATGATACGGCAAAAAATGAGCCATTTTAGTAAATGTGTCGATGACTACCATTATAGTAGTTTGGTTCTTTGAGGGTGGTAATTCTACTATAAAATCAATTCCAATTTGCTGCCAAGGTAGATTAGAGACTGGTAAAGGCATTAGTAAACCATAAGGTGATGATCTGTCAGTCTTTGATATCTGACATGTAACACAACTCTTAATGTAATCGAATTTCCTGGATAGTAACTCTAATGTTCTTTTAACTCCTGGATGTCCAGCCAAGGATGAATCATGGTGTTCAGCTAGCACTCTTAGTCGTAGATCTTTTGGTAGGAAAATGCGCTTGTTATAATAGTATATACCATCTACTTGAGTCATATTCTTTTTAGTGAGAGGTGCTTGTTGTGAAGTGGAATTCTTTACTTCTGTAAGGAATTCTGAAGTAATCCCGATTAATTTTTCTGCAGGAATAATAGTAGTAGGTGTTGTTAGTTCTGGGTTATTTAGTAATTGTCTGGACAGGGCATCTGCTTTGACGTTTTTGTAGGCAGGTCGGTGGATAATCTGGAAATCAAATCTAGCGAAATAAAGGCTCCATCATACTTGACGTGCAGACAGGGTTTTGTTGTTTTGGAGGTATTGTAGATTTTTTGATCTGTATAAATTAAAACGGGATGTTGAGCACCCTCAAGCAAATGTCTCCAAAATTCAAGTGATCTTCTAATTGCCAATAGTTCTTTGTCTCCAATCGTGTAGTTCTTTTCTGCGGGTGACATGATTTTGGAAAAGAAGGAGACTGGGTGTAATGGTTCATTCTGGGATGTACGTTGGGATAATACAGCGCCAATAGCATAGTCAGAAGAGTCTACTTCTAATACGTATTGTAGGGAGATGTTAGGGAATCTTAATATCGGTGCGGAAGTGAAACATTGTTTCAGTTGTTGGAAAACATCTAAATGTGTCTGCGTCCAATGGAATGAAACAGATGAGCCTGTGAGTTGTGTAAGTGGTTTAACAATAGCAGAAAAGTTTTTAATAAACTTCCGATAATAGTTAGTGAAGCCAAGAAATCTCTGTAACTCCTTTTTATTTGATGGTACTGGCCAATCCCTTACTGAATCCACTTTCTCTGTTTGCATTTGTATCCCAGAAGGGGAAATGGTATATCCCAGGAAGGAAATTGAGGTTTTATGGAACAAACACTTCTCCAGTTTTGCGTACAATTTGTGTACCTTTAATCTAGCCAGTACCCAGCGTACATGTTTGATGTGTTGTGAGATAGTGTTGGAATATATCAGAATATATACAACGACACAGATATCCAGAAGATCTCGAAATATGTAATTTATGAAGTGTTGGAATGCTGCTGGCGCATTACAAAGGCTGAATGGCATCACTAAATATTTGTATAAACCATACCTGGTTCGGAACGCAGTGAGCCATTCGTCACCTTCTCTTATATGGATCAAGTTGTATGCGCCACGCAGATCGAGCTTGGTGAATATAGTAGCGTTGGTAAGTCTTTCAATTAGTTCCGGGATGAGGGGTAATGGATAGCGATTCTTGACCGTGCGTTTGTTTAACTCTCTGTAGTCGATTATTGGTCTCAGACTGGAATCTTTATTCATCACAAAGAACATGCCTGCTGCAGTAGGTGAAGAAGAAGGGCGAATAAATCCTTTTTTCAGATTATCTTGTAGGTACTGCTTCAATTGATCAAGTTCAGCCTGACTCAATGGATATAGATGCCCCACTGGTAGGGTAGATCCAGGAATTAGTTCTATAGGGCAGTCATATACCCTGTGGCGTGGTAATGCTTCTGCTTCAGTCTGTACTGGTTTATGAGTGAAATCATACTCCATGAGGAGTCTGAGGCATACAATTTAAATTCAGCTGTGTAGCCTTCAACCGGCTTCTTACCTTGTTTTAGACTTCACATTCTTTGTTCAGCGGTCAGTTGCACATCAGCCTCTTTGTATAGCTCATCTAGCGCTTCAAAGAAATCTGTTAAAGAATTCAGTATTGGGGAGTTAGTTTCAAACAGTTGATCTGCCCATCTTCTGGGTTTAGCTTTTAAGAAAGAGACAGTTGTGAGTACCTTCACCCTGTCGTTTGGATAAGTAAGAGGCTTTAGGTTATACAGTAAATAACAGGCATTTTTAAATTGTCTGTAATTCCTTCTTTCCCCTACACTTCGGGTAGACATACCTGTGGTTCTGGTGCTTGAATTCTTTGATTTTTAGTGTCTTTAATCAATTCTCTTAACACCTGGTTCTCCACCTGCAAATCCAAAATTGCTTGCCCCATCTGATCAACCTTTTGACTTAGGTTATACACTATTTGTGGAAGTTCAGCAGGATCCATGCCGTTTCCTTCCTATTACTTTTTTTTTTTTAGGTTTAGTAATATGTAATAATCCTAATACTTCTTAGGATTATGAAATAGCTTTTGGTATAGCATATGTTAAATATATATATAAAATTTGTTGTGTCACACCAATTTTAGGAGTGAGCGCTATGTGAAGTGTCACCTTGAGAATTAGTGTATTTGTTAGGCAATAGAACAATTCAGAAAGATCTCTGTACTGTTTACCTAACAGTCAGATATTAAATCAAAAGCAAATAGTTCAATTAAGTTGCAATGTTACAGCAACAGGCTCTGGAGCAAAAGGAACAATGACTCAGAAAACAGTCTCAGAAGCAGCTTAGGCGAGTTGACAATGTATCAAATAACAGGATAGCTTGCTTCACTTACTTCGTTCTGGTATAGTTCAGTGTCCGGCGTTTTCTGCAGCTCCTTGTGAATGAGCGTGTCAAGGTGGGAGGAGTATCAGCAGCGCTACCGGAGGAGGTTCAGAGTTCGGCGTCTGATGTCACAATGCACTCGGCACAAGCCGATAGTGAGAACTGCTGTCAGGAAACCAAGAAAGGTAGAGTTTGTACTTTTATGAATGAATAAAGTGTAAGTACCTTGTAATAGCTGATTCAGTAATTCCAGTACAGCGATGAACTTATGTACAGTGGTAGTTGAATCGTTAGGTCGTGTAAGTCCGGAATGCCTTGGAGGACAATTACGGTGGTGGTGAAAAGTATTCCAATCTCAGAGTGTAATTAAGGTTTCCTCAGAGCACACACAAAATAGACAATTGTAAAGTTAGACAATGAAAGTCCAAAGATATATGAGGTTGAGGAATATAACTCCAGCTTAGGTGAAAAGGTGTGACTGCAGGGTAGTTCACAAATTACTAAGCAAAGCTTAGAGGTGTGACCAGGTGTTATAAAGGGGGCGTGAGGATACTATAGGATGAGAGAATTAAAGGTGTACAACCAAATGCCAATATCCTGACACTATGTCACCTTGTCAGATGGCTCAAAAGGGGCTGTGTTGGCCTTTGTTTGCCCTTGTCAAGTCCCTCCAAGGACAGTGATGCACTATGTCACCTTGTCAGATGGCTCCAAAGGGGCAGTGTTGGCCTTTGTTTGCCCTTGTCAACTCCCTCCAAAGACTGTGATGCACTGTCACCTTATCAGATGGCTCCAAAGGGGCTGTGTTGGCCTTTGTTTGCCCTTGTAAACTCCCTCCAAGGACTGTGATGCACTATGTAACCTTGTCAGGTGGCTCCAAAGGGGCTGTTTTCTCATTCTGACTTGTTTTTAATGTTATCTTATTTTCTTTATGTTTTATGACATTTATAAATCATAACAGACATCTAATTTGGCAAAGAAGAATCAAAGGATAGAGTTTGCAACTTAAAACATAACTTTTATTAATGTAACCAAATATATAAAAAATAATTTCTTAGTGTAAGTGTATGTGATTAAAAACACATAGGAACTCGAATTTGCATTAATATTGCGGGTGAGTAGCTTGGGGATGGCTCCCTGGGGTATAATTTGGGTTTGGCAAATAGGTTTTGCAAAGACAATTTGATAGATATAATGTAATGTACTTGACTCTAGAATGAATAAAGCGTTTAGAGGCATTGCATGAAGCCGCAGCTGGAGATGCGCAGGACGATGAAGGTGATGCTGATGCCCCATGAGTGGAGGATCTGGAGATGGCCCGAGGGAGAACTAATACATCCTTTATCCATGTGTTGTTTTTTGGTGTTTTATTCTGTTGCCATTTGGCCTATTTAGTGTTTATTATTGGCCTTTGTTTGTCCTTTTCAACTCCCTCCAAGGACTATGATGCACTATGTCACCTTGTCAGATGTCTCCAAAGGGGCTGTGTTGGCCTTTGTTTGCCCTTGTCAACTCCCTCCAAAGGTGCTGTGTTGGCCTTTGTTTACCATTGTCAACTCCCTCCAAGGACTGTGATGCACTATGTCACCTTGTCAGATGGCTCAAAAGGGGCTGTGCTGGCCTTTGTTTGCCCTTGTCAAGTCCCTCCAAGGACAGTGATGCACTATGTCACCTTGTCAGATGGCTCCAAAGGGGCAGTGTTGGCCTTTGTTTGCCCTTGTCAACTCCCTCCAAAGACTGTGATGCACTGTCACCTTATCAGATGGCTTCAAAGGGGCTGTGTTGGCCTTTGTTTGCCCTTGTCAACTCCCTCCAAGGACTGTGATGCACTATATAACCTTGTCAGATGGCTCCAAAGGGGCTGTTTTCTCATTCTGACTTGTTTTTAATGTTATATTATTTTCTTTATGTTTTATGACAATAATAAATCATAACAGACATCTAATTTGGCAAAGAAGAATCAAAGGATAGAGTTTGCAACTTAAAACATAACTTTTATTAATGTAACCAAATATATAAAAAATAATTTCTTAGTGTAAGTGTATGTGATTAAAAACACATAGGAACTCGAATTTGCATTAATATTGCGGGTGAGTAGCTTGGGGATGGCTCCCTAGGGTATAATTTGGGTTTGGCAAATAGGTTTTGCAAAGACAATTTGATAGATATAATGTAATGTACTTGTTGTATACACAGTTTTCTTTATTTTTTGTAGCTTATTGATTTTAATTTTTGCCAAAGGGGCATAAAAAATACCCAGTGACTGAACACTCCTAAAAATGTTATCTCTATTGAGATTTCATATTCTCATATTAGGAATCTTTATGATCAGTTGAAGGTTTCCTCACCTTTAAATAAATACTCTGTCTGTGTAGTATATGTGTTGAATTGTTTCTATTGAGTTATTTTATAGTTTGTCAAGGTATTTGTTCTCTAACACAAAAATTGGAGTCTTGGATGCAATATCTTGACTTTATAAAAAAGTACCTCAGTTAGTGTGCACGTTTGGTCAATGTTAGATGTTTATTAAAGGCTTTTGGAAACTTTCTTGTATGAGTATCATCATTGATGTGGTACTTGGGAGATATGGTGTTAGGAGAGGTTAACTTGTAACCACTGGTATGGCTGATATTTAAATAAGTAGTTGGTTGCTACATTAGATACATTAATCTATAAGTTGTACTGGACTTGACATAGTGTCTTCCTGAAGTAGAAAGACTGCTGTAAATTAGGGTAGCATATATCAAAATAGCACTATTGGAAAATAAATTTCAGAGTACTAAATTGTTATATTGTTACTTATAATACCTTCTATATTAGTATCTTTGAGATATAATAAGTTTTATGATTTTTAACAATTGTGTCTCTTAATTATAGTTTAAATATTGGAAGGTACTAAGAAGCGCTGTGATAGTCTTGCGTGTTATAATATTCACACTGTGTGTTAGCGTTTTTTGTAACAATTAGTTCACACTTTTTTTCTCATTAATGTGGATTTATAAACTTAGGTATAGAATTCCTGGGGTGGAATTAAACTATTACAAAATATTATTGATAATAGTGGTGACCGTAATGGTTATAGTTAATAGCTTGGTATAACCGTTTTACAAATGTTGCTTCTGCTTGGTTTTAGCAAATGTACATTTAGGTATATAATAGCTTCAATATAAATTAGGTATTGCAGAGTTTAGTGACATAGCAGTGTTAAACCTTGATATTCTCAGTGGTTTCTGAGTATCATAATTCCTCCACCTTATTATAGCTTTACGATTGGTTTTATTGTATTTAAGTACGTAACTTTTTCAACAGAATTAAAGGTTAAATTACATATAGCTACGATAACTATATAGCTTAAAGTTAGCCACTAAAGTGCTGTATTAGGTTCTCAAATGAAGTCGCCTTATTTTGGCAGCAGTGTGCTATTCTATTAGCATGTTTACAGTCCGGTATCTCAAATTGCTGTAGTTTTTCTAGTACATTACTGTGTTTTTTTATATATACCCCATTATATCTTTTGCAAAACAAATTTATAATATTAGCCTTGAAGCGTTTGCATCAAATTTAGTACCGTTTCCCAACAACTGGGATACCAATTCCTCTATATATTAACGCTCCCACACATTACTAGTTAATCAACACTCGAGTGGCTATGCAGTTAAAAACGAAAGATTGGGTATTAAAAGATACCCTGCCCTAACATGTTTCGCCGGTGCTATTACGGCTTTTTCAAAGGTGACGCTCGTCGGCGGGTATTTAAAGAAGATGACTCCGCCCCTTTGAGTTTCTCGGCCAATCCAAACCGTTTCTAAACAGAAGTGTGTCATCTCGTCAAATGACACTATACGGTGAGGCGGGTCAGACCGGTATATTGAAAAATTTATTGAAAAATATGTGTGTCACCAGGATGGAATTGGATTTGAATGAAAAGAATATTTGACATGAGTAGTAATAACATAGAACGATGAAATACATCTTCAAAGGAGGAATTCCCTAGTTTTGTAAAATCGATTACAAATAAAATCTTCAATGAACTTAACATTGTTTTTATTGTTTCTTTGTATCGTGGGCAAGTTCAGACCTACAGAAAAATTAAATCTGGTTTAATGTCAGGAGTTGTAAGAGGAAAATCACACGGGAGAGAGAAAAAGAAGGTTACAGAATATTTGCAGAAATGTGTCTATAACGTGATATTTTGAACTCCTTTGGACTGGAAATATAATTCTTGTCCTGTTATTTATACTTCCTCCCAGGAAGGATATTGCTTAAGTAGGGGGAGTTATAGGTTATATGCATGGATGGTGAAATTTATTGTGTGCTGACAGTACCAAAGAACAAAGTGATGAGTGCATCGTTCCAATGAAATATGTGAAAGTGGAGAATGCGTGTGGAGTGTAATTCACAATTGTGGTGATGACATGTTGTTCATATAATTCCTGATGAAAATCAGTGAATCTGGTCGTGCTCTAATATAGGAGAAATAAAGAGATTGTTTTATATGAGTGAACACAAATGAGTTAGACTGTAAGTGCAAAGTGTGGAGGAAAAAATGCTGTACCTTAATATATTGTACACTTATCTTCCAATGTGTTTATTTATTCTGTGTGAGGGCATAGAAAATGTTGTGAAAGGGATAAAATTACTTAAAAATACTAATGATGATATAATACACCAAAAAGTGAGGGTTGCAAATATAAAATTACGTTGAAATAAAATTGCACTCTAATAGTGACTATAAGGATGGTGAGATCAAGGGAAGGAAAGAAAGTGGGGAAAAAAAAATTGGGGGTGAAAGAACGTGGCAGAGTAATTTGAATTAGGATGTTCTTGAATATCTGCATATAAGGTTTATTAACTGAATATTACCATAAAGTGGTTATATATATGTTGTTCATGTTGTTATTAGATGAAATCTTGGCCTGTTAAAAATGAAAAATATAGAAATATAAAAATTCACTGAGATGTGATGTTATTTTGTAGGGTTCACCTTATTTGTGTATTCATCTGATTATGTTTTGGTTATAAAAATATTGAATAAGTATTTTGTTCATTGAGACCTTTTGGGTACACACAATTCATTAAATAAATACATTTCCTTTCAGCTTTCAATAACGTTTTTTCAAGATCACCGCCTCTGAGGCCAAGAGATATTTTTTGGACTCCGTAACATTTTAGTTCTGAAGGTTTGGATTTATGGTGCCTGAAAAAATGTGAAGCTACAGATGTTATTTTTTTGTCATCTGATAGATCTTTGGGAGCATTGCGAATATTCCGCATGTGTTCCATAAGTCTAGTGTGTAGTTTTCTTGTGGTCATACCAATGTAGGTACACGGGCATTGACATTGGAGGGCATATATTAAGCCAGTTGTGTTGCAGCTAATGTAACTGTTAATTTTGTGTTGTCTTCCAAATCTATCCATGATAGATTTTTTCTTTATCATATTGCTGCAGGTAGAACAGTTGCCGCAGGGGAAAGATCCTTTTTCTACAGATCTAATTTTGGTAATTTTCTGAACAAAATGACTGGGGCTTAGAATCTCTTTGAGATTTCTACTCCTCCTGTAGCTTACTTCTACTCTGTCTCCAATTAGTTCTTTTAAATGGGGGTCAGCTTGGAGTATGTGCCAATTTTTCTGAATTATATTGACAATTTTTGGTGTATGTTGATTATACGTTAGCACCAATCTGGTCTTGTTGTCATTTTTTTGGTTTTTGACCTTTAACAGTTCTGATCTTTTGGTTTTCAATGCTCTAATTTTGGCTTTAGAGACCGATCTTTTGCTGTAACCTCTTTGAATTAAACGATTTTCTAAAAGGTATTATCTTGTGAGCAGTTTCTCCTCAATCTTAGGAATTCTCCAATGGGTAGAGCTTTAGCAGTGTTCGGAGCATGGGCACTGGTGGCATAAAGGACATTATTAGTGGCTGTTTCTTTTCTGAACAGGTCAGTACTTACTAGTGAACCATCACTTTCTTTACAAATTAGTAAATCTAGGAAGGAGATGTTGGTTTGGTTTTTAAGGTACGTCAATCTGATATTCAGATTGTTGGAGTTTAATTTTGACAGGAAGACATCCAGATCTTTTTCTGTACCTTCCCAAAGGAATAGAATGTCATCTATGTATCTGACCCACAGGGGGATTTTGTTGGTATATTGATCGTTTGTATCAGTAAACACCACAGTTTGTTCCCACCAGCCTAAGAATAAGTTGGCGTATGTCGGAGCACACGCAGTGCCCGTAGCAGTACCTTGGGTTTGTTAATAGAACTTGTTATTAAATAGAAAATAATTTTTTGTCAGGACAAACTTTAGTAAATTCAATATGAATAGATTATGTTCAGGACTTTCATCTGTTGACATGTTCAGAAAGTATTTAACTGCTTGTAATCCCAGATTGGGATCAATACTCGTGTATAGGGATTCCACATCGGCGGTAACTAGCCAAGTGTCTTCTGAGATATGAACATCTTGAATGATATGCAACACTTCCATCGTATCTTTTACATACGAAGATAATTGTGTTAAAAATAATCTCAAACGTTGGTCCACATATTGACTGGCTCTTTCAGTTAAGTTCTCATTTCCTGAGACGATTGGTCTGCCAGGTGGTTGTTTGCTGTTTTTGTGGACCTTTGGAATTAGGTAGAATGTTGCAGTTTTTGGATGTGTCATATTTAAAAATTTCTTTTCTTTAGTCTGAATAATACCATTTTTACTTGCTGAATCAATCAGTTTATTGTATTGGGAGTGGAATTCTACAGTGGGATTCATCCAGAGTTCTTTGTAACAAGTTTTGTTTTTTAATTGTATATTTTCTTCTTTGATATACATCTCTTGAGGCCATATGACGATATTACCGCCCTTATCGGCGTTTCTGATAATGACATCATCCCAGGATTCCATTTCTGATAGTACCTTTCTTTCATCTTTGGATAGATTCGCAGATTTATGGTTTAGATTTAATTGGTTAATGCTGTTACATACCATTTGATTGAAGACATCTATATTGGAGCAGCTGTTGTTTGGGGGATGTATTTGGATTTTGGTTTAATCGTCTTGCGCCAATTTGGTCTATCTGCATTTTCTTGTTCTGAAGCAAGATCTTCTAAAACTTGAAGTGATTCCAGTTCATCTTCTGACCAATTCTCTTGAGGGTTCTCAATATCTTTATTGAAGAAATGTTTTTTTAGAAGCAATTTTGGGAGGTACAATTGTACATCTTTAATCATTTCGAATTTGTCTAATGAGGCATTTGGACAAAAAGACAAACCTTTAGATAGAACATTGATGTGAGCTTTACTTAGAGTTCTATCAGACCTTATATGCAGATATTCAAGAACATCCTAATTCAAATTACTCTGCCACATCCTTTCACCCCCCCTTTTTTTTCCATTTTCTTTCCTTCCCTTGATCTCACCATCCTTATAGTCACTATTAGAGTGCAATTTTATTTCAACTTAATTTTATATTTGCAACCCTCACTTTTTGGTGTATTATATCATCATTAGTATTTTTAAGTAATTTTATCCCTTTCACAACATTTTCTATGCCCTCACACAGAATAAATAAACACATTGATTCTTCTTTGCCAAATTAGATGTCTGTTATTATTCAGGGGGACAGAAGTGCTAAATAAGTGCAACCTTTGAATCCCAACTCTTCTTGCGATTCGAACCCATGTTCACAATTTGTTTTTGCTGCACAAGCACTCTAGCTCACAAGGTATATTCCCAGATAAACCAGATAGAGCACCCCCTCCCTAGTCGAGTAGTGCTTAGGCTATTCCCCCTTTCTTTGAAATTCATAAATCATATTTATCATAATAAAAAGAATGTTATTAAAGTGTTATGTTTCTTCTTTATTTATTAATGTCATTTCTATTAAAATATCTTTTATGTTGATAATTCTTAAAATATGCTGACCATAATTCTTAATGTGTGGATATGCAATCATAATGAACATTTTATAATTATTTCTTTTGACATCAACATACACATACAATATCTTTAAAACAGACTTATCTGAATGTTGACAACACATATATTATAATTTTCCTTACATCTTATTGTAGTAGTATAACCAAAGAAAACACTGTGTGTAATGCACACATTTTAGATGATTAATCTCTTTCTATTATTTGTGATTATATTTAATTATACGATATATTGTTACATAGGTAACATATCATGTATAAACAATCCACATTTTCGTAATGTATATAGTAGCATTATTTTTGTTAAACCCTGCTGCTTCAAATATATTTCCTAATCTTACTATTGTAATGAAATATATATTTATTACCAAAAAAGTAATACCAAAGTATTATGTTATCTAGCACTACATTATGTGAAGCTGTGCATTACATGAAACAAACACGATTCATAGATAACAATATAGCACATACTCAATTGTTATATAAATATAAATACGTTTGTTATTGACATGCAAAGGTGTTAAATTCGTCCTTTGCTTGGATGAGGTTTTAACGCGATCTCGGATGCTCCATGTTGCGTAAGACATCTCATGCAAAGGTGGTAAATCCGTCATTTGACTGGATACGGTTTTTACACGCTGGCGGATGCGCCATGTTGTGTAAGACGTCTCATGCAAAGGTGTTAAATCCGTCCTTTCATTGGAAGCGTTTTTTACTTGATCTCAGATGCGCCATGTTGCGTAAGACATCTCATGCAAAGGTGTTGAAACCGTCTTTTGATTGGATGCGGTGTTTACGCAATCTCAGATGTGCCATGTTGCGTAAGACGTTTCATGCAAAGGTGTTGAATCCGTCCTTTCGATTGGATGCGGTTTTTACGCGATCTCGGATGTGCCATGTTGCGTAAGACGTCTCAAGCAAAGGTGTTAAATCCGTCCTTTGATTGGATGACGTTATCCGGCAATATTTGATTTTCCACGTTTGTGAATGAGAGTTTGAAACCATGATTTTCTTGGATTATGGATTGTGTCAATCATGTCCATTGTTAAAACATAGATAATAAAGAGCAAATAAATATCTATTGCTGGCTGTCTCGGGGAAGAAATTAATGAAGGCAGTGTGTTTTTGATCCTGAAAATATTTTGAGGCAAGTGCTAATCCATGAATGTTCAACTATGAATATACTCCATCTTGTTTAATATGTTTGTCAACAATAATTTAAATTTAAAAAATAATTATTGTGTTGTGTTTGATTTTCTACATATATGATTCCTAAACATGCGCTTTTGGATTTTAATTATTTAATATGCATTGACCTTTATCATCTGATAAATATATATGAGATGTCTACTTATTCTATATGTTATGTCCTGATATTTCTTCTTAATGTAAATGCTCAATATCATGTCATGTATTGATTCTACATTGGTTTTCTCCAAATATAGTACTGTGAGCATATCATTCAAATGTAACTCTTAAAGGGACATGAAACCCTAAATGTATCTTTCATTAGTTATGTAAAACATACAATTATAACCAGGTTTCCAATTCTCTTCTATTCTCATATGTGCTTCAATCTCTTGGTATAATGTGTTGAAGGAGCATCAATACACTACTGGTTTTAAGTGAACACATGGATGAGGCAATGACAATCGGTAGACATATGCATCCACCAATCAGCAGATGTAAGCTATGTTCTTGACTGCTCCTGAGCTTTCCTAGATAAACCTTTTAGCAAAGGCTAACAAGATAACTTGTCAATGTCAGAATATGAGTAAACATGAATGTCGTTTAAAATGTTATGCTCTGTCAAAATCATGTAAGCGAATGTTCTGCTTTCATACACCTTTTAAATGAAATAGATTTCAGAAATAAGTCAAACACTATAATGTAGCTTTGAAAATATACACTTTATTTAACACATCGAGAGAAATATGGCATACAGGCTTATTATCAAATAGTAATGGTCAATATTTTGTATTAGGAGAACAGTTTGGACATCACAACGCAAAAACCAATCAATCTAATCAACAAGGACACACACTTGTAAAACACACTCTGCAAACAAAATGCCTCCATGATCCCGGTCCCATAGAAGACTATTAGATACAGAGTGTGCTCCACAAGTGTAAGAAGACAACATCATTACATACCTATCCTTTACACATTACATAAAAAATATATATGTATATACGTAATTACTTTCTCTTCCTTCCCTTCTTCCCACGAGACGGAGGCTCTGTGGAAGGCAACTGCCCCCTCGGATGAGTTCTCCTAGGAGATGGTTGTGGAAGAAGGGGAGGAGAAGTACTATGAGTGGTTAAGGGATCACCAAGCTGAGGACGAGATTGAGGCAGAGGAGAAGATGGAGGCCCAGGAGCAGATGGTCAAGGATCAGACGCTCTTTCCCCCGTTCTGCTTGGCACCTCCCGGAGGACCTGCAACATATTATTTAGAGTATTGCAGATATTATTTTGTCCTTCGAGCAGTTGGTTCATTGCTCCTGTCATGAACACCCTGTATTCTGCCTGTCCGAGCAGTTGGTTCATTACTCCTGTCATGAACAATTCCGCCTGTTCCCTCCGGGAGGCACGCATCTCTTCAAGGAAGTTTCAAATGAGCTCCAGCTCTGGCACCTTTGGGGGGATGTTCTCCTCAGGAGGAGCTTGTGCACGGTGCTGCTGCTGCGTGCTATTGGTGCACGGCGGGCTGCTGGTGCATGGGGGGCTGCTGCAGGGATGTCTTCTGCAGCGGAGGCTTCTTCGGGGTTATGTCTTCCATTTCTCCCCGAGGTGGCGAGTCATCTGCACCCCTCTCATGCCTGGGTGAAGGAGGAACCTGTTGGTGCTGTGCTTCCTCCTCCCCGGCCTCAGACTCTGTATATTGTAAAAAGAAAGAAATCGAGATATTAGCACAGTTCTGAATAAAGATGTAAATGTTGATGAGGCTGCCTTCCTAATTCCATTGTAAGCCAAAGCAATCAATACGATTTCCGTATTTTCAATCCCGTGTTTCTGATATCTAGTCAATCTGAATGTCTTTTTGCGTTTGTCTTAAATCTGTTGAAATGCACACCTAATCTGTAGTCTAGCTACTAATGTGATGGTTTTTCTTCAAATGCAACTTTCTCAAGTTAATTGTGAATGCGTTTATGTAATGTTTAAAAACGTTTTATTGTGTTAGTCCTATCTGTATTTTGTTTGCGTGTGAATGGGTTATGAGGTGGATGTAAAGAGATTAGTTAATGAGCTTACCGGCAGATGAGAGGCGCAGGTTCCCGGTATCAACTCCTCCGATACCGGCTATGGCCACCTCAGAGATGTTGGGACGCAGCATTTCCTCCCAACGGCAGTACACAAAGGTTTGTTCTGGACCGCCACCGGTCCCTGCAAGGTATTCCCTCTCCCTTGTGAGCTTCTTCAGTTTAGCTCTGCAGTCCCGGTAACGGTGCTGGATAGACTTGACATCCCTCTTATAGTCCCCCACTGCATTGACGACATCCCTGATCTCATTCCACCACTTCCTCTTATCCGAAGGGGTGGCCCTCTGTGCCTGCAGCCTTGTAGCCCTCTCCAAATAAGCTTCTACAAGGGCCTCCTTCTCCGCCATGGTATATCTCTCCTCCCTCTGCCTGGGCTTCCCCTGCGATGTGAGCCTCTGTTTCCCGGACTGTAAAGTGCCCTGTCTACGCTGCACACGACTGGGCCCAGCCACTTGTTCATCTTCTACAATGTGGCTGGGTCCACCCACCCCTTCCTCTCCCCCTTCCTCTGTAGTTCCTCTCCCCCTCCCTCTCTCCTGCCTAAATTCCTGCATAACCTCCTCCCTAAGCTCCTCCCTATACTCCTGCCTAAGGAGCTCTAGTAGCTCCGGGCTAATCTGCCCCCTACCCCTCCCTCCCGCCAATCTCAATCAAAATGTGAATGTGCCCAAATGAAAGGGGTCAAAATAATGAACTAAAAGTAAAAATTGCTCAAAGTGTGAATGGGATAAAAAAAAGAGGGTAAGGAGTATTAAACAGACAAACGTATATGTTAAAAAAGAGGAAAATAAGGATATGTAAACAATAAGTTGTTGTAAATCAAACAAAATTTAACTATGGGATGGGTATGGGATAAAAGGGAATGGGGTATGGGATGAAAGGGAATGGGGTATGGAGTGTATGTAGTGTTAGTGATAAGTGTATGTATGTATTGAATGTGTTTGCGTGTAAATGTGTTTATATAAGGAATGTACCAAGAAACAGCACTCGCTCACTAACGCTCTCTATCTCTCTCACTAACTCACTCTCTCGAAAACTAACTCTCACACTAACTCTTGCACTAACTCACACTAACTCTCACTAACTCTCACACTAACTCTCTCTCTAATCTCTCTCTCTCTAATCTCTGTCTCTAATCTTTTCAAACCCTCCAACGCCTAGACCTGCACCTAACTCGAATACAGTCAAGGAAGCCATGTTTCTAACGTGCTTATATATCCTATGTAAATGTTTAATGATGTACCGGTTTGCAAAGTAAACGAGGTCCAGGTGTGTTTTTTTTATTTGAATGTGTGCAATGTGTATTAGTTGTTTTAATTTGCGCATGCTCATATGGAGTTTGTAAATGCACATATGTATTTGTGGAATGTGTATAATGCGATGATGTCATAGTGATCGTTTAGCCTAACATTCTCCAAATGTATTATCTCCAAATCTTAATGTTGATTTGTGATGGTGTCGTATTTGTTGTGTTGTAAATGTTTTTTCTTTGTAATAATGTTTCATAATCGTCAATGCGAATGTTTTGTTTTTGTATCAATGTGCAATTCTGTATTATTATTTTTTTGTTGCAGATCGCAACGTATTTTCCTATTCCTCGTTTAGTGTAAATGTTTTGTAGTATTAGTTGTTCCAGATTATGATTGTTGAATGCGTATGTGCTATGTTGCATGAGCGATTGTTGTTTGTACATTTGATCTGAAGGCTTTTCTTGTCCATGTCCGTAATATGACAGAGCACTGTGTATTTCTCGCGAAATCAAGTGTTAGCAGAAAATTGATCTCTATGGGAGAAATCATTACGCACCCGTGATTACGCTTGGTAAATAAACGTGGTACTCGTGTTACCGCGACGCATTACGAGGTTGTTATCAGACTCGTAATACCTACGTTATTAAAGGCGCGCAATGAAAATAATGTACACAAAATTAGCGAGCAGTCATAATGCCACAACTTGTAATCTAGCTGAAGAAGGGTTAAAAGAGACACCTGGTTTAGACCATTCCTTAGCAATCATATCGGAGACAACAGCATCAGGTATAGGGAAAATCAGGGATATTGACAACAGTTTTATATTCTAAATTCAAACAATTACAGGGTTTATCATTAGAAAGTTTAGCTTCTTCAATCCCTAAAGTGACTAAGACTTCCTTCAAAAGAGAACAAATATGTTCTAACTTAAAGGGCCATAATACCCAAATGTTTAAACACTTGAAAGTGATGCAGTATAGCTGTAAAAAGCTGACGGGAAAATATCACCTGAACATCTCTATGTAAAAAAGAAATATATTTTACCTCAAAAGTTTTCTCTTGTTAAGTGTATCCAGTCCACGGATCATCCATTACTTGTGGGATATTCTCCTTCCCAACAGGAAGTTGCAAGAGGATCACCCACAGCAGAGCTGCTATATAGCTCCTCCCCTAACTGTCATACCCAGTCATTCTCTTGCAAGCCTCAACCAAGATGGAGGTCGTAAGAGGAGTGTGGTGTTTTATACTTCGTTTATTCTTCAATCAAAAGTCTGTTTAAACATGTCTGACACAGAGGAAACAACTTGTTCATTATGTTTGAAAGCCATGGTGGAGCCCCATAGGAGAATGTGTACTAAATGTATTGATTTCACCTTAAACAGTAAAGATCAGTCTTTAACTATAAAAGAAATATCACCAGAAGATTCTGACGAGGGGGAAGTTATGCCGTCTAACTCTCCCCACGTGTCAGACCCTTCGCCTCCCGCTCAGAGGATGCACGCTAATATGGCGCCAATTGCATCAGGGACACCCATAGCGATTACCTTGCAGGACATGGCTGCAATCATGAATAATACCCTGTCAGAGGTATTATCCAGGTTGCCTGAATTAAGAGGCAAGCGCGATTGCTCTGGGGTTAGGAGAAATACAGAGCGCGCAGATGCTGTAAGGGCTATGTCTGATACTGCGTCACAATATGCAGATCATGAGGACGGAGAGCTTCAGTCTGTGGGTGACGTCTCTGATTCGGGGAAACCTGATTCAGAGATTTCTAATTTTAAATTTAAGCTTGAGAACCTCCGTGTATTGCTTGGGGAGGTATTAGCTGTTCTGAATGACTGTAACACAATTGCAGTACCGGAGAAATTGTGTAGGCTGGATAAATACTATGCGGTGCCGGTGTGTACTGATGTTTTTCCTATACCTAAAAGGCTTACAGAAATTATTAGCAAGGAGTGGGATAGACCGGGTGTGCCTTTTTCCCACCTCCTATATTTAGAAAAATGTTTCCAATAGACGCCACTACACGGAACTTATGGCAGACGGTCCCTAAGGTGGAGGGAGCAGTCTCTACTTTAGCAAAGTGTACCACTATCCCGGTTGAGGACAGTTGTGCTTTTTCAGATCCAATGGATAAAAAATTGGAGGGTTACCTTAAGAAAATGTTTATTCAACAAGGTTTTATTTTACAGCCCCTTGCATGCATAGCGCCTGTCACGGCCGCGGCGGCATTCTGGTTTGAGGCCCTGGAAGAGGCCATCCATACAGCTCCATTGACTGAAATTATTGACAAGCTTAGAACACTTAAGCTAGCTAACTCATTTGTTTCTGATGCCATTGTTCATTTGACTAAACTAACGGCTAAGAATTCCGGATTCGCCATCCAGGCGCGTAGGGCGCTATGGCTTAAATCCTGGTCAGCTGACGTGACTTCGAAGTCTAAATTACTCAACATTCCTTTCAAGGGGCAGACCTTATTCGGGCCTGGTTTGAAGGAAATTATTGCTGACATTACTGGAGGTAAGGGTCATACCCTTCCTCAGGACAGGGCCAAAGCAAAGGCCAAACAGTCTAATTTTCGTGCCTTTCGAAATTTCAAGGCAGGTGCAGCATCAACTTCCTCCGCTTCAAAGCAAGAGGGAACTTTTGCTCAATCTAAGCAGGCCTGGAAACCTAACCAGTCCTGGAACAAAGGCAAGCAGGCCAGAAAGCCTGCTGCTGCCTCTAAGACAGCATGAAGGAATGGCCCCCTATCCGGCGACGGATCTAGTAGGGGGCAGACTTTCTCTCTTCGCCCAGGCATGGGCAAGAGATGTTCAAGATCATATCTCAGGGATATCTTCTGGACTTCAAAGCTTCCCCTCCACAAGGGAGATTTCATCTTTCAAGGCTATCTGCAAATCAGATAAAGAAAGAGGCATTCCTACGCTGTGTGCAAGACCTCCTAATTATGGGAGTGATCCATCCAGTTCCGCGGACGGAACAAGGACAGGGTTTTTATTCAAATCTGTTTGTGGTTCCCAAAAAAGAGGGAACCTTCAGACCAATTTTGGATCTAAAGATCTTAAACAAATTCCTCAGAGTTCCATCTTTCAAAATGGAAACTATTCGGACCATCCTACCCATGATCCAAGAGGGTCAGTACATGACCACAGTGGACCTAAAGGATGCCTACCTTCACATACCGATTCACAAAGACCATCATCGGTTTCTAAGGTTTGCCTTTCTAGACAGGCATTACCAATTTGTAGCTTTTCCCTTCGGGTTGGCTACAGCCCCGAGAATCTTTACAAATGTTCTAGGCTCACTTCTGGCGGTTCTAAGACCGCGAGGCATAGCAGTAGCTCCGTATCTAGACGACATCCTGATACAGGCGTCAAACTTTGAAGTTGCCAAGTCTCATACAGAGATAGTTCTGGCATTTCTGAGGTCGCATGGGTGGAAAGTGAACGAGGAAAAGAGTTCTCTATCCCCACTCACAAGAGTCTCCTTCCTAGGGACTCTTATAGATTCTGTAGAAATGAAAATTTACCTGACGGAGTCCAGGTTATCAAAACTTCTAAATGCTTGCCATGTTCTTCACTCCATTCCGCGCCCTTCGGTGGCTCAGTGTATGGAGGTAATCGGCTTTATGGTAGCGGCAATGGACATAGTGCCATTTGCGCGCCTACATCTCAGACCGCTGCAATTATGAATGCTGAGTCAGTGGAATGGGGAATACACAGATTTGTCCCCTCTGCTAAATCTGGATCAAGAGACCAGAGATTCTCTTCTCTGGTGGTTGTCTCGGGTCCACCTGTCCAAGGGTATGACCTTTCACAGGCCAGATTGGACAATTGTAACAACAGATGCCAGCCTTCTAGGTTGGGGTGCAGTCTGGAACTCCCTGAAGGCACAGGGATCGTGGACTCAGGAGGAGAAACTCCTTCCAATAAATATTCTGGAGTTAAGAGCGATATTCAATGCTCTTCTGGCTTGGCCTCAGTTAGCAACACTGAGGTTCATCAGATTTCAGTCGGACAACATCACGACTGTGGCTTACATCAACCATCAAGGGGGAACCAGGAGTTCCCTAGCGATGTTAGAAGTCTCAAAAATAATTCGCTGGGCAGAGTCCCACTCTTGCCACCTGTCAGCAATCCATATCCCAGGCGTGGAGAACTGGGAGGTGGATTTTCTAAGTCGTCAGACTTTCCATCCAGGGGGAGTGGGAACTCCATCCGGAGGTGTTTGCTCAATTGATTCATCGTTGGGGCAAACCAGAGTTGGATCTCATGGCGTCTCGCCAGAACACCAAGCTCCCTTGTTACGGATCCAGGTCCAGGGACCCAGAAGCGACGCTGATAGATGCTCTAGCAGCGCCTTGGTTCTTCAACCTGGCTTATGTGTTTCCACCGTTTCCTCTGCTCCCCTCGACTGATTGCCAAAATCAAACAGGAGAGAGCATTGGTGATTCTGATAGCACCTGCATGGCCACGCAGGACTTGGTATGCAGACCTAGTGGACATGTCATCCTTTCCACCATGGACTCTGCCTCTAAGACAGGACCTTCTGATACAAGGTCCTTTCAATCATCCAAATCTAATTTCTCTGAGACTGACTGCATGGAGATTGAACGCTTGATTCTATCAAAGCGTGGCTTCTCCGAGTCAGTCATTGATACCTTAATACAGGCACGAAAGCCTGTTACCAGGAAAATCTACCACAAGATATGGAGTAAATATCCTTATTGGTGTGAATCCAAGAATTACTCATGGAGTAAGGTTAGGATTCCTAGAATATTGTCTTTTCTCCAAGAGGGCTTGGACAAAGGATTATCAGCTAGTTCCTTAAAGGGACAGATTTCTGCTCTGTCTATTCTTTTGCACAAGCGTCTGGCAGAGGTTCCAGACGTTCAGGCATTTTGCCAGGCTTTGGTTAGAATTAAGCCTGTGTTTAAACCTGTTGCTCCTCTGTGGAGCTTAAACTTGGTTCTTAAAGTTCTTCAAGGAGTTCCGTTTGAACCCCTTCATTCCATTGATATTAAACTTTTATCTTGGAAAGTTCTGTTTTTGATGGCTATTTCCTCGGCTCGGAGAGTCTCTGAGCTATCTGCCTTACAATGTGATTCTCCTTATCTGATTTTTCATGCAGATAAGGTAGTTCTGCGTACCAAACCTGGGTTTTTACCTAAGGTGGTTTCTAACAAGAATATCAATCAAGAGATTGTTGTTCCATCATTGTGTCCTAATCCTTCTTCAAAGAAGGAACGTCTTTTACATAATCTAGACGTAGTCCGTGCCTTGAAGTTTTACTTACAAGCTACTAAGGATTTTCGTCAAACATCTTCCCTGTTTGTCGTTTACTCTGGACAGAGGAGAGGTCAAAAAGCTTCGGCAACCTCTCTGTCCTTTTGGCTTCGGAGCGTAATCCTAGCCTATGAGACTGCTGGACAGCAGCTCCCTGAAAGGATTACAGCTCATTCTACTAGAGCTGTGGCTTCCACATGGGCCTTCAAAAATGAGACCTCTGTTGAACAGATTTGCAAGGCTGTGACTCGGTCTTCGCTTCACACTTTTTCAAAATTTTACAAATTTGATACTTTTGCTTCTTCGGAGGCTGTTTTTGGGAGAAAGGTTCTTCGGGCAGTGGTTCCTTCTGCTTAATCCTGCCTTGTCCCTCCCATCATCCGTGTACTTTAGCTTTGGTATTGGTATCCCACAAGTAATGGATGATCCGTGGACTGGATACACTTAACAAGAGAAAACATAATTTATGCTTACCTGATAAATTTATTTCTCTTGTAGTGTATCCAGTCCACGTCCCGCCCTGTCCTTTTAAGGCAGGTCTAAATTTTAATTAAACTACAGTCACCACTGCACCCTATGGTTTCTCCTTTCTCTGTTTGTTTTCGGTCGAATGACTGGATATGAGAGTTAGGGGAGGAGCTATATAGCAGCTCTGCTGTGGGTGATCCTCTTGCAACTTCCTGTTGGAAAAGAGAATATCCCACAAGTAATGGATGATCCGTGGACTGGATACACTACAAGAGAAATAAATTTATCAGGTAAGCATAAATTATGTTTTTCAGTAGCCCCATCCCATTGTAAAGGACTTCTAGGCAGCAAATCAGTATGTCTGTTCCGACACAGCGGAAGGAGCGAGCTTTCGTGCACTCTCATCTTATTTCCCTATTCAGTTTAAGGATTACAATGAAATCTCATGAGATAAGTGAAATCTCATGAGATCACAGTAAAAGAGTTCATGAACTCAGCACTGTTGATGCTGATGAGCAACAGCTGAGTATAACTTTTTACACAAAACTTACTCTGCTGAGCTGAGGAAATTGTGAGGTAAAATATCTTCCTTTTTTACATAGAGATGCTCAGGTGATATTTTCCTGTCAGCTTTTTACAGTTATACTGCATCAGTTTCAAGTGATTTAGCATATGAGTATTATGTCCCTTTAAATAAAAAATAGGAATTATCAGGTTCTATGTCTGACTAGGGAGCCTCACTGTTGGAGGAATGCTCATCATTCGAAGATACTTCAGTATTTTGTAGGTAAGTACTTATATTACTAATAGAAGGTAAAATTTGAACTGACCTTTTTCGTTTATTTGAAGGCAGTAGTGTAGCTAGGGCCTTTGCGATGGCAGTAGCAATAAACTTTTTCATTGCTGGAGGTACGCCATCTGCATCCATCTGTAATGAAGAGACAGTGGGGGATATTTATCAAAGCGTCAACTACGTTGCAATCACCGGCATTAATAAGCTCGCCTAACATCGGCAAACATCACAGCCGCGGATCTGAATATGATCTCCATATTTATAAAAAAAAATGACAAAAACATGCGCACCAAGTACGGGGCGATGAGCATCGGACTGTTAACTAACAGTCATCGATGACGCTGCTATTCATGTTTTTCCCAACTTTATTTATACCATTTCACTAAACGCCGCCACTATACTAAAATGTTTAACCCCTATCCCGCCACTACCTAAATAAACTTATTAACCCCTAAACCTCTGGCCTCCCACATCACCATCACTAGCTGAAACTATACTAAACCATCAGCCCCCAACATCGCCAAAAACTAAATTAAGCTATTAACCCCTAAACCTAACAACCCCTTAACTTTAAAAAAAATTACAACATCCCTATCTTAATATACATTAAAACTTACCTGTAGAATTAAAATAAACTAACTTAAATTATTAAATAACCTACCCTAACTATTATACTAAAATTAAATTAAACTACCAATTAAATAACCTAAATTACATAATTAAAAACCTAACCCTACTAAAATTATTTAAATAAACAATTAAACCTTATTAAAAGTACTAAATTACAAACAAAAAAAACCTACTGTTACGAAAAAATAATCTTTTTTACACCTAATCTAATAGCCCTATCAAAATAAAAAATCCCCCCAAAATAAAAAAAACCCTAGCCTACAATAAACTACCAATGGCCCTTAAAAGGGCCTTTTGTGGGGCATTGCCCCAAAGATATCAGCTCTTTTACCTGTATAAAAAAATACAACCCCCCCAACAGTAAAACCCACCCACCACCCAACCAACCCCCCCCAAAAAAAACTAACTCTAAAAAAAAACTAAGCTACCCATTGCCCTGAAAAGGGCATTTGTATGGGCATTGCCCTTAAAAGGGCATTTGTATGGTCATTGCCCTTAACAGGGCATTTAGCTCTTTTACCTGCCCAGACCCTAATCTAAACTAAAAACCACCCAAAAAACCTTTAAAAAAAATGAACACTAACCCCCGACGATCCACTTACAGTTCTTGGAGTTCTGCTTGAAGGATTCATCCAGCCGGCGACGTCATCATCCATGCGGCAAGAAGTCTTCATCCAGACGGCCTCTTCTATCTTCCTCCAGCCGGCGAAGTCTTTATCCAGGCGGCCTCTTCTATCTTTATCCAGCTGGTGAAGTCTTCATCCAGAAGGCCTCTTCTATCTTCATCCAGCCGGCGCGGAGCAGGTCCACCCTGAAGACATCTGACGCGGAGCTCCTCTTCTTACGGTCGCCGCTGTAAACTGAAGCTTCAATGCAAGGGACGCGATTCAAGATGGCGTCCCTTGCATTCTTATTGGCTGATTTTAGTGTTAAATTCAAATCAGCCAATAGGATGCAAGCTTCTGAAATCCTATTGGCTGTTCATATCAGCCAATAGGATGAGAGCTACTGAAATTCTATTGGCTGATTTGAACAGCTAATAGGATTTCAAAAGCTTGCATCCTATTGGCTGATTTGAATTTAACACTCAAATCAGCCAATAGGAATGCAAGGGATGCTGGATGAAGATAGAAGAGGCCGTCTGGATGAAGACTTCGACGGCTGGATGAAGATAGAAGAGGCCGTCTGGATGAAGATTTCTTGCCGCATGGATGATGACTTCGCCGGCTGGATGGATCCTTCAAGCGGGTCTTCAAGAACTGTAAGTGGATCATCGGGGTTAGTGTTAGCTTAGGTTTTTTTTAGAGTTAGGGTTTTTATTTGGGGGGGTTGGTTGGGTGGTGGGTTTTACTGTTGGGGGGGTGTTTGTATTTTTTTTACAGGTAAAAGAGCTGATATCTTTGGGGCAATGCCCCACAAAAGGCCCTTTTAAGGGCCATTGGTAGTTTATTGTAGGCTAGGTTTTTTTTATTTTGGAGGGGCTTTTTTAATTTGATAGGGCTATTAGATTAGGTGTAAAAAAAAGTTTTTGATAATTTGGTTGTTTTTTTCCGTAACTTAGTGTGGGTTTTTTGTTGCAATTTAGTACTTTTAATAAGGGTTAATTGTATATTTAAATAATTTTAGTAGGTATAGGTTTTTTAATATGTAATTTAGTTTATTTAATTGGTAGTTTAATTTAATTTTAGTATAATAGTTAGGGTAAGTTTTAATTTATATTAAGATATGGATGTTGTAATTTTAATTTAAAGTTAAGGGGTGTAACGTCTTGTTACCTCTGTCTTGATTTTTCTATAACTATAATGCACTTTGTTTAATGCTGTTGTAGGACCGCAGTTGCTGATTTAATAGTAGCAATGAAATATAATGTAAGTTTGTATCACAAAGAAACTGTTACCAGTATGACATAACTAGCAACTCTATTTCTCAAGTGAATTGCTTTTTTGTAGCATATATATAAACTAGCAAAACAGCAAATGCTGTGTATTGTTTAGAACAGCAATATATACTTTCTGTTTTGTGTTGTGTTGTATCAAGCTGTTTATAGCAGAGGTCTGCACTTGGAGCGTAACGCACAGCACTTGTAATGGAAGAGGAAGTATCAGAGTTTGCTGGTTAAAGTTCGTCTTATGTATTTGTATGAAGTTCACAGTAAGACTTTGATTTGTATAACTCCAAATATAACAGCGTAAAGCTTAACTGACCTGCTGACTTGAACACTTGCTTTCCTTAGCGTTCCTCCGAGATACTCGGTTCACCCCTGTTACGCCACAGGGGGAGTGGCAAAGATCCGTTCACCGGAATCGGAGGTGAGTGAATTCAAGTGAGAAAACAGTGCGGACAAAGTTCCAGGAAGATTGTGCAAGAGTACAGCTGGTGTGTTGATTGCCGCTTTAGTAGTAATGCTCAGATATGATCGTTGCTGAATCTCCTGAACCGGATCGTTCTCTGCACAGCACGCTGTTTTTGACAGGTAGATGATATAACTGGAATCCGGGCTTGGAAGTAATAACAGCAACAGAAGCAAATATTAAAGTAAGGCTTTAGAATCCACACAAACTGGAGATATCGAATGCAGAGCTTAGAAACTAAAACACCCTGGATAAGGTGTCGCTACCAAATTGCTAAGCACCTGGTTACAGGTGCAGTGGAAACTTATAGGCAGAGTGGGAGGAGGCTGTTTAAAGGAACAGCTCTGACAAGGGGTTGTTAGGTTTAGGGGTTAATAGCTTAATTTAGTGGCGGCGGTGTCGGGGAGCGGCGGAATAGAGGTTAATACATTTTATTTAGGTTGCGGCGATGTCGGGGGTGGCAGATTAGGGGTGTTTAGACTCAGGGTTTATGTTAGGGTGTTAGGTGTAAACGTAACTTGTTTTCTACCTTAGAAATCAATGAGGTATATTTTATTGTCTTGCAGCATCGAACATAAGCTTTAGGTGCTTTCGGACTCCCATTGATTTCTATGGCATCCGCGGCCTCAAGGGTGGCGGATTGAAAACCTGGTACGATGCGTCGGAATTGGCGCGAGCGTACCTATAAACTATTTGATAAATGGGCAAAAGTGTCAAATAGAGCCGAATGTGTATTCGGAACATCTGTAATGATGTAAGCATCGATCTGCATCGGATTGAGATTGTATGTTACATCACACATTTTAACATTTGCCAGTCTTGGGGCTTTGATAACTATGTCGGATCAATCTCGCAATTACGATGCGGAATTCCGGCAAATTTTCGGTTGACACTTTGTTAAATAGGCCCCAGTAGGTGCATTAGTACACATGGAAACATCATTAGATCTAAGAATGGGCCATATAAATCAGCTGAAGAAGCTACTTCAGTTGTTTCACAATAAGCAGACTTAGCTTTGGTAGTAAGGTGTTCAAAAGGTTCAGTTCCTATGGTATCTTTAGGGACAGATTGGTGCTGCTCCATTATGGCAAAACATTTTTAGTAATGATTTAAGATGCAATAATTACTATTATTACCCCCTTAATACAAGCTTTTTAAGGAAAAGAAAAAAATATGCCCCCTTTATATAGCGCTGCAAGGACGTTAAAGCGCTAGGCAAAGAAGCCTACAAACAAGTTAAAGTCAGATTGCGCAATTACCAATACAAATATATAGCAGGAAAAATGCATTAAAAAGTCCCATCTATGATGCGATGAGGCGTGCGCAATAAAGCTGCGTTAATAGAGACGCGTAAGTTTATCAGTTTGCACTCTTTATAGCGTGAAATTTAAATACAGTGATGCGCACTTAAGGCGTAATTTTAAAAAAGTTGCAAATTTATGGTGCTCTGTCTGACGCATAAATATGCGCCTTGGAGCGCCCACTTTAACACAAGTTAAAAATTAGTTTGCATTACAAATAAGCACACTTTGCTTTTGTGCTATGCGTGAGAATTATTTGGCGCATATTTAAGCAAAGGGTATAGTACGAACCTGTTCCTGGGCCATATATTTATATAGTGATACATAGTTAAACTTTTAAAAGTGCCCAACCCATAGCTGTGAGTGTCTATTATAACAAATACAATGTACCCATAGACACTTGTCCACTAGTAGCAGACAGCCAAACCAGTAGCGGTAATGGAATAGGAGTATAACATCGATCTGTAAAAAGAGGCAGAAGATGAATACCTGTGATTGAATTTACAGAGAGCCCATTAAAAGATTTCCCGTGAGGTAAAAACATGGTGTCAGGAGGCTGTACTCCCTTCACATCCCTCTGACAGGCACTGTACTCTGAGGAGAACCAGGCTTCAATATGCAAAATCAAGTACATCATGATTCAACCACCTCCTAAGGAAGCAAAGTTTAAAACTTAGGTATGAAAAAAGGCATTTGAGAGGTGACATGAGTACTTTATATAAATGTATTCAAGGCCCATAAATACAGAGATAGCAGAAGCTTTGTTTATTCCAAGAAAATTGTTTGTGACAAGAGGACACAATTTAAAGCTGGAGGAAAGGAGATTTAATCTCTTGCAACGTAAACGTTTTTTTTCACTGTAAAAGCAATAAAATTGTGGTAGTCATTGCCTAAGAAGGTAGTAAATGCCAATACCTTAGATTCATTTAAAAATGGCTTTGATACATTTCTGTCTAGAAACAGAATTCCGGGATATAATTGCTTGTTTTAAATTGGTCACCTTTGTAATGGGCTTTAATTATGCTCAATTGGAGCTTTTATTGGAAATCAGGTAGGATCTGTATAGGTTGAGTTCGATGGACTTCTGTCATCTAATATGTTACTATGTTACCACTGTCATGAAGCCCATACCATAGTAACCCAGACAACCATAACCCCCAGCTCACGTAATCACTTTTTTTTGTGTGCTCAATTTACTCTAATCTAACTCTAGTCTGAACCACAAGGACAATTAACCTTTACAACAACTAAATCAAATAATGTTTTGTTCAGTGAAATATTCATTTCACAAACAGGTTTTATTAAATCTAGGTTGAGTTGTACTCAAGCCACGTGCACACTACTCAGCATACCTCAGTATGCTGTCAAGGAAACAAGCTCATTTTTTGCAAAGGCTAGAGAGAGAGGAAAATCTAATAAAAGAACTACAATGGAAAGTTGTTTAATGTTACACTCTGTCTAAATCATGAAAGCTGAATTTGGATTTGTATATCCCTTTAACTATAGACTGTTGTGCTTGATAGCTTTATCCAGCTGCTCTTGTTACAGGGAAAATGAATGTGCATAGGGCCTTAAATGTAAACCATTTATTTGGAAAAAATGATGAAGTGCCTATAATTTAGTGGGAGTTTTCTTTCTTTCTGCTCTGCTGCTCTGACATTAAACTATTGATATTTTGCTCTGAAAAACATGTAAAGATTGTTCACACTAATGTTATTTAGCGGCAATATTTCCGTAATAAAAGAAATCAATAAGGCAGAGAAAATAAGCTGTCCTGGATTTGATTTTCTAATTTTAATGGAATACTTATTTACTTCCAGCGGTTTGTTCATCGGATTTTCATTAGGCCGCGTCTCGCTGTAAGTGGAGAGCTATTGATGAGTATTGCTGACATCAGCTGTGTTTCTGTACACACAAATTACTCATTGTCCACCACAGCAGCCCGTGTGAAATGACTGGAGCTGTCGTTTGTGCACAGACTGGCTGCTGAGCTGTCCGGAAGAGCATTTGGGAGCAGCTATAAATTCCGTCTGGAGACACATGATTATCAGTGCATTAGGCAGTTGTGGGATCTCCTGTATGTTAGGTTTAGGGTGAGAAGTATATAGAAGCAGGAAACAGAAGAGAGCGGAGAGTGGTACTGTAACAGCATTGTGATACAGGGAGAAAGGACAATGAAGTTGCTATATAGATAAAAACATAATAAATCCAGATGTATTGCAGTGAAGAAAATGATCTGATTCGTTAGCGCGTATAATATTCGCACCACTTGCTGTAGAACTGTGTTTAACCGCAGCAATAGATATAGATATAGATACAATCCTGCTTGGAAGCTGCAGAGAACTGAGGGTCCCAAGCAGGAAACGGTTAGTGAGCCAATCAGCTACATCTGCATGACCCCACCAATCACCAGCTGCAAAGCTTGTGTTTTCCAACTGGGGCTTTACCTATGTGTTTAACCAATTTTGCAGAGGTTTCACAGTGAGTAGTGAAAGACATTACATGCTCTTACCAATTGTATCATGATAGTTTTCCACTACAATGTCCCTTTAAAGTAAATAGGAAGAAGTGTTCATGATATTTATGTTACCAAAAAGTTGCTTCGCTTACATATCATATCAAGCCTATTAATATCATCTGAAGATATATTTCTGGGGGGGGGGATATTAATTGCGCAATAATTTATAACAGCCGTGGCAACATGTGGCTTGCACATGGGAAGCACATCATTTTACACGTGGTGACTTATTGACAATCACGGCCTCAATCCGATATACAGCGTCGCCCGCAGAAGCCGGCGACGCCAAAATTTGCACGGGTTTGGTATCCTATATACAGCGTAACCTAGAAGTTACGCTCGTATATTTCTGCCTTCGCCCGTAGTTTTTTGGGCCATAGACAGGTATACCAAACCCGCGCAGTTTGGTATCCAATATACAGCGTAAGGACTTAGGTGGCGAAAATGGAGAAATCTTACTCCATTTTCACCTTGCCACAAATTGCAGGCGTAGTAAGCCTTACACTGAGTATTGGAGCCCCGTAACTCCCTAAACTACCTGCAAAATAAAACCTAACACCTAACGCATGCGCAATGTCTATCTACCTGTCAACCTCAAACTGCTAAATAAAACCTAACACCTAACGCATGCGCAATGTCTATCTACCTGTCAACCGCGATCCCCCGCCGCAATCCTTAATAAAGTATTTAACCCCTAAACCGCCGCTCCTGGACCCCGCCGCCACCTACATTAAAAGTATAACCCACTAATGTGATCCCCCTACACCGTCGCCAGCTACATTACATACCCCCTAATGTGAGCTCCTACCCCGCCGCCATCTACATTACATACCCCCTAATGTGAGCCCCTTACACCAATCAGCCAATCGGATTGAACTTGAATCTGATTGGCTGATTCAATCAGCCAATCAGATTTTTCCTACCTTAATTCCGATTGTCTGATAGAATCCTATCAGCCAATCGAAATTCGACGGACGCCATCTTGGATGACGTCATTTAAAGGAACCTCATTCGTCGGGAAGTCGTCGTGCCGGATGGATGTTCCACGTCGGAGGAGCGAAAAAAGAAGATTGAAGATGCCGCTTGATTGAAGACATAGCCCGGATGGAAGACTTCTGCTCTGCCGCTTGATTGACGACATCGCCCGGATGGAAGACTTCTTCTTTGCCGCTTGATTGAAGACATCGCCCAGATGGAAGACTTCTTCTCTGCCGCTTCATTGAAGACATCGCCCGGATCGGATGAAGAGTTTGGCCCAGCTGGGTGAAGACAAGGTAGGGAGATCTTCAGGGGGGTAGTGTTAGGTTTATTTAAGGGGGGTTTGGGTTAGAGTAGGGGTATGTGGGTGGTGGGTTGTAATGTTGGGGGGTGGTATTGTGTTTTTTTTTACAGGCAAAAGAGCTGATTTCTTTGCCCCGCAAAAAGCCCTTTTAAGGGCTGGTAAGGTAATAGAGCTGTTAACTTTTTTTAATTTAGAATAGGGTAGGGATTTTTTTTTATTTTGGGGGGCTTTATTATTTTATTAGGGGGCTTAGAATAGGTGTAATTAGCTTAAAAATCTTGTAATCTTTTTTTTAGTGTTTGTTTTTTTTGTAATTTAGTTTAGTTTATTTAATTATATTTGTAGTTTATTTAATTTATTGATAGTGTAGGTGTATTTGTAACTTAGGTTAGGATTTATTTTACAGGTAAAATGGTAATTATTTTAACTAGGTAGCTATTAAATAGTTATTAACTATTTAATAGCTATTGTACCTAGTTAAAATAAATACCAAGTTACCTGTAAAATAAATATAAACCCTAAAATAGCTACAATGTAATTATTAATTACATTGTAGCTATCTTAGGGTTTATTTTATAGGTAAGTATTTAGATTTAAATAGGAATATTTTAATTAATAATATTAATTAGATTTAATTTAATAAGAATTTAGTTAGGGGTGTTAGAGTTAGATAGGGTTATTATACTTAATATATATATAATATAATAACGATATTAACTATATTAACCCTAATATAATTAGGGTTAATATAGTTAATATATAATATAATAACGATATTAACTATATTAACCCTAATATAATTAGGGTTAATATAGTTAATATATATAATATAATAACTATATTAACCCTAATATAATTAGGGTTAATATAGTTAATATAGCTGGCGGCGGTGTAGGGGGATTAGATTAGGGGTTACTCTATTTAATATAGGTGGCGGCGGTGTAGGGGGATTAGATTAGGGGTTAATACATGTATTATAGGTGGCCGCGGTGTAGGGGGATGTAGATTGTAGGCAAAAGAGCAGTTTACTTTGTGACAATGCCCCGCCAAAAGCCCTTTTAAGGGCTGGTAAAAGAGCTGATTTCTTTGGGGCATGCCCCACAAAAAGCCCTTTTAAGGGCTGGCAATAGAGCTGTTTACTTTGGGGTAATGCCACGCAAAAAAGCCCTTTTCAGGGCTATTTGTAGGGTTAGACTTAGGTTTAGTGGTAGGGATAGTTTAGTATTTTAGGGGTTAATTAATTTAATATAGGTGGCGGCGGTGTAGGGGGATTAGATTAGGGGTTAATTAATTTAATATAGGTGGCGGCGGGGTAGGGGGATTAGATTAGGGGTTAATAATTTTAATATAGCTGTCGGCGGTATAGGGGCTCACATTAGGGGGTAGTTAATGTAGGTGGTGGCAGGGTAGGAACTCACATTAGGGGGTAGTTAATGTAGGTGGCGGCGGGGTCCGGGAGCGGCGGTTTAGGGGTTAATAACTTTATTAGGTGGCGGCGGGGTCTGGGAGTGGCGGTTTAGGGGTTAATAACTTTATTAGGTGGCAGCGTGGTCCGGGAGCGGCGGTTTAGGGGTTAATGCATTTAGTATTAGGAGAGTGAGGGGGGATAGCGGATAGAGGGGTATACGTTTTGGGCTATGTTTGGGAGGCGTGTTAGACAGTACGGGTGATTTCATAACTTAGTCAGGTTTTGTAGGCGCCGGCAGTTTCTAAAGGGCCGTAAGTCACTGGCAACTCCAGAAATTTGTACTTACGCAGATTTCTGGACATCGCTG